>NC_140541.1:3212500-3252500 GCF_057382185.1 Mchenga conophoros
AGTATATGGGGGAATGTTAGACTACTTTTTAGAGGCAACATTATAATTATATATATTATATATTGTCGAATCGTGTAGAATCCTCATGCTGACTGGTTAATTTTTGTCATCATTAGTTAGAATCCAGTCAGGCCATCAAACCCAGCTGCTCTACAATATCCACACAAAGTCATCTGGTTTTCACAGCAAGTATGGCAAAAGAAAATAGTTTCATTAGAAGTTACGCTGCTAAGTTGTTCTGACCATAAAAGAATTCATTTGATTAACTCAAAACAATACCATGAAAATGACCTGATGCTAACTAAGCCCACAGGACACAAAAGAAATGGGGCTGCATGACAGAATGACTGAGAAGGTCAAAGCTGGGATTGTTTTGACACAAATATCTGTTCTCTGTACTCCTTACATCTTTAACACGGACTCTTTATTTGGTTTTAGACATTTGCAGGGAGTTATTATTTTTGGCACAACACCGGAACAACTGCAGATGACCAGAGGTTGTGGTCACAGTGCTTCAGCAGCTGTCCCTACTGAGGAGGCACGAGCATAAAGGGAATGACATTTTCAAAGTGGCAGGTAATTTCAAATGCAACATTTCTATCAGCTCAGCAAACAGCAAACACACAAACGGTAAACTTTGTCCCTCAGTTTGTGTGCTAGCTACAGGTCCAGCTGCTTTTAAAGAACGAGCTAACTTCACTCGGAGAAAGATAAGAAAGAAGGAGGAAGAAGAGAGCTCAGAATTAAAGGGGAGGATGCTCAGTGGGGTTTGATAACCTGGAAATGTCAAGCTTACATTCTGCTCTGTGTACAATGGGAGGTTTTTTCCTGATTGAGGTTTAAGCTTGTATATAAAAGTATTTCTACTAAAGTAACGAGTGTCTGTACCTTTGCCACCTCTGATGATGGAAAGGTTCTGCAAACTCCTTCAAGGTGAGCTTCTTACTGTCCACAGAGCTCCTGCCACAGTCACTGACACCAGCTGTGTCCATAGCTCTGACAGCAGTGTTTACCCTGACGTTTGCCTTCTCTTCTTGTTTTCCTTGAAATTGAATTGCAAACGTATCCTGTCAAATGTTCACGTTATCTATTCCCACTGTGTTTCTAACACGGTGAGGAGACATAACATCTATGACACTACTTGTGTTAAACTGGAGTCAGAGTGAGCTGTAAGAAGCTGCATATTTATAGATGTGTGGTTATTAGGAAGCAAAAGTCTTGAATGCAGTCTGAGCTTTCTCAAGGCATGAAGGAATTATTTGAACAGAGAGAAAACGTGAATGTGTAACACTGACGACTAGGGGTGCAACGATACTCGTATCGATATTGAACCGTTCGATACAGTGCTTTCGGTTCGGTACACATATGTATCGAACAATACAACATTTGTAATTTATTTTATCAACTTTCCTTCTGACGATGCTGTCTGTGTTGAGCGCTCAGTGGATCTGCGCTTGACTACTCCGCCTAGGTTGCACTGTCGAGCGCAGATTCACTGAGCGCAGCGCAAGCTAGCGAGACAGAAGTTAAGCTCTCATTGCAACATGGCAAATTGAACCTCCCCCACCCTCATTCAGATCTGGCCTTTGGAATTATTTTGGTTTTCATGTGACGAATGACCCTGAAGGTAAGCGCGTCATGGACTAAAGTAAAACAGTATGTTGGATGTGCCATGCAATGCTCAATTACATGGGTGGGAACTAGTGTGTTAGCGCAGTTAGCTCGTTAACGTGTTGGCCGTCCAGCCCCACGCACGGGGCGATCCGCGGTAGCTCGTTAACGGAGATTTGCCGTGTTGTGGCGTTAACGTCATTTCAGATTAACGCTGACAGCACTAGTGGGAACACAACGAATATGACTGCACATTTACTCCGACAGCATCCTAGTGCAAAGACAAGTGGAAGCAGACAAAAACAACAAGCAGCATGCTACAAACTTTACCCGAGTCATTTAGACAGCCGTTAGCACAGGATTCTCCTTATGGGGACCTGATATGTTTAATATGCTGCTGAGAATATAGCCCAGAAGAAGCGTATAGTATAGCTTTTATTTTGGAAAGAGCCATTTCTCTGTAATAAACTCTCTTTTCCAAAGATGAGTGATTTCTCAGATAGATTTATTATTTTATTACTTTGTTGTTTCAGCAACATTAAATTTAAAAACTGTACTTTTGAGTTAAAATATCTATTTATAATTTTAATAAATGACAAATTAAAAAAGCATGAACATTTTTTTGTATCGAAAAAATATCGAACCGTGACACCAAAGTACCGAACCGAACCATGAATTGTGTATCGTTGCAGCCCTACTGACGACCACAGCTGTTGTTTTTAGGGGTTCAATCAGCGACAGCAGAGGAACTCTCTCGTACATATATATATATTTTACTGCGTTTTAAAAGATGCTCCTCCCTCAGGTGTATTCACATCAGCTCCTGGTTGGTTCCTGCCGTCAGCCCCACTTCTCCCCTTCACCACACTGTTAAACTTTGGGTTGAATCTGTGGTGAGGATGAGTCCACCAACAGTTCTTTTTATCCTGCAGCTAAAACTTGATGAAGCACGTTCTGTGTAGTCTAATTCCCAAACTTGACTTCTCCTCCACAGAGAAAGGGCAGTAGGTCCAACGAGATAACTCCAGCAGCCCCACAGAGGGCTCGGCTACACCCTGTCAATCAGGCGACTCACTTCCTCTTTGCACTGCTTTGTTCTTTGAGCTGACACAGAGGGCACTCATTCATGTCAGTCACGTGTAACTCCCAAAGTATTCCATGAGAAGGAATGCCGAATGAAGAAGAAACCTACCTGCTTCTGGAAGACAGGTAGGTAAGGTAAGTTCTAAACAAGACCAATTAACAGTTGAAATAAAGAACATGTTGAGTAAGTGACGGGCAGGTGAGTAAGTGACGGAAGTGACGGACAAGGTAAGCGACTCATGTTGTAACTGACATCAGACGCCGGAGATTTTGGCGGAAAATTAAAGCAAATGGTAGTTTAGATTTGAACAAATTCATTTAAGCTTCAGCATTACCAAATACACTTATCAATTGTCTTATAACTAACACTATTTGTCTAAATAATCTCCAACACCCTGGAGAACAACGAGGAGAGTTTAGAGACTCTCCAAGATTACATCGATCAGTGCTTTCAGGATCTCGTGATGAAGAAGACCCCGTGTGCAGCTTCCCCGGCCAAAGCTGAGACGTCGAAAAGACAACGCCCGGCAGATTCCCCCGGCTCAACATCGCCAGCCGGCAAAGATATCGCTGACATACTGGAGTCAATCGACAAGCGATTGTCCAGTTTCGACGCAAGGCTGTCCTTGGTGGAGATTCTTCACCGAGAATTTAAATGCTTGCGAGAATCCCTGGAGTACAGCCAGCAGCAGGTGGAAACGCTCGCTGCTGAAAATGCCACGCTAAGGGAGTCGGTGAAATGTCTCACAGATAATGTTACCCAGCTCAATAGAGAAAATAAAAAAATAAAAGAAACAGTTATCGATCTACAAGCTCGTAGCATGCGTGATAATCTGGTATTTTCTGGTATTCCAGAAGCCGCTGGAGAGGACGCGGAGACCACGGTAAAAAGCTTCATCAAAACCCACCTGAAGCTGCCGGAGGACACTGTGAAGAACATCGTCTTCGATCGGGTACATCGCCTCGGCCCCATTCGGGCTACGGCCGGGAGACCACGTCCTATCGTGGCCAAATTCGGCCACTTCAAACAAAAGCAACATGTGAAAAGCCGCGGCAGGGAATTAAAAGGAACGGACTTCAGCGTGAACGACCAGTTCCCCAAAGAGATCTTGGAACGACGCAGGGTCCTCTTCCCAATCCGACGCGGCTTCATCCAGAAGGGCTCCCGCGCTGTCATCGCTGTGGACCGGCTGTACGTGGACGGACAGCTCCACCGCGACCCCAACATCACTCCGTGGCTGTATTAACCTCACACCAGATAAGAATCAGCTGCACCATTTCCCTATCCACTCACACTAACTTGCATTAACATCTGTTTAACTTACCAGCATCAAATCGCATCTTAAAGTGTGATTTCATAGCAGAATTAACACCGTCACTCTCCATCAGTGATTTAATTGGAATGTTTACGTTTTGGTTTTTTTTCTTCTCGTTTTTTTTCCCTCTCTTTTCCCCCTCTTGGTTTTATGCTGCTCACCCCTGTCCTTGGTTTCTTTCTTTATTCCTTTCACTGCCTCGATCACCTGCTTCGACACTCATCCACAAACATCCTTTATTTCGACACATACGCACCATGCGCTCAACGGCAGCACATTTACATCAGTCAGACAGCGCACACAGTCATATAAGATACACACACACTTAAGCCAAGCCTACTCATATTAGTAACTATGCATACACATAGTCAGACTCAGGGAGCATCTCGCCACACATTTTTTCTCTCTCTCCTTCTCTTTATTTATGAACAAGTGACGTATTCTCTCCACCTGTCTAAGCGACGCACACAGCATACATCCCTAGTTATACACAAACATCTATGGGTACACTGAGGTTCATTACATGGAATATAAATGGAGCTGGCTCCAGAGAAAAGAGGTTAAAATTATTTAACCAACTCAAAAAACTACAGGCAGATGTTGTCCTTTTACAAGAGACCCACAGACCTCTTAGAGGTTCGAATGAACTTAAAACACCTGAGTTTCCCAATGTTTTCTCAGCTTGTTATAATTCTAGACAAAGGGGAGTAGCAATTTTAATACATAAAAATATTAATTTCACAGTACTCGATACAGTTATAGATCCAGAGGGCAGATTCTTAATCATTAAACTATCTATACGTGATAAAAAGCTATGTATTGTAAGTGTATATGGTCCAAATGTTGATGATCCCTCATTCTTTCACGGTTTTTTCAGTGCACTCTCTGAACACTTAGATGGCACACTTGTTCTTGGAGGTGACCTCAACCTTGGACTAAATGAAGACATGGATAGGCTCAATACAGCGGGAACTCAGCGTAATTGGCAGTCCACAAATATAATCAAACAGTATATGAGCGACTTTGGTCTTTGCGATGCATGGCGCTCCCTTCACCCCACCAGTAAGGAATATACTTTTTTCTCACATGTTAATCACTCTTACTCTCGTCTGGATTATTTTTTGGTCAGCAGCTCACTGCTGAACGACATTTCAGACACTGAGATTCACCCTATAGCTGTCAGCGATCATGCTCCTGTATCTTTAACACTAATGCACAAGAATAATACTACGCCAAGAAAAAACTGGAGATTTAATATATCACTACTTAAAGATGAAGACTTTATTAAATATTTTAAAAAAGAGTGGACTTCATATTTGAACTTTAATGACACTCCCGAAACATCAGCTTCTGTTCTATGGGAAGCAGGGAAAGCTGTGATGAGAGGTAAAATAATTTCTTTCTCATCACATAAAAAGAAAAAAGAAAACAAAAATATTCAGGAATTAGAAAAAAACATCAAATCACTAGAAGAAGCCTACGCGTCCCACCAAGATCAGGAAACATTGAACAAAATACGCAAAACAAAACTAGAATTAAATGAGATAATTGATAAAAAAACAAAATTCTTAGTACAAAGACTACGCCTACAAAATTATGAACATGGTAATAAATCCGGTCAATTTCTAGCAAACCAGCTAAAAACAAATAAAGAAAAAACAACTATATGTGCTGTTCAAGATTCATCTGGGAACACATTATATGAACCGATACAAATAAACAACATTTTCAGGGATTTCTATAAAACGTTGTATTCACCACAAATAAACCCATCTAAAAAAGAAATTGATCAGTTTTTGGACAACATAACTCTTCCAAAATTATTGGACACTCAAGCAATGGCACTGGATTCACCACTGACACCAGGTGAACTCCAGGAAGCCCTGATAAGTATGCCCAATAATAAGGCTCCAGGTCCAGACGGCTTTCCTGCAGAATTCTACAAAGAATTCTGGTCGATTCTAGCACCAGTTTTCTACAGAACGTTGTTGGAAATTAAAGAAAAGGGCAGACTTCCATCAAATATGAATTCTGCAAACATTAATCTCCTGCTAAAACCAGGCAAAGACCCTGTATATCCCTCAAGCTATCGTCCAATATCCCTTATAAATGTAGACCTTAAAATAATCTGCAAAGCTCTCTCAAAGAGACTGGAGAAAATGACCCCCCTCTTAATTCATCCTGACCAAACTGGTTTCATAAAAGGTAGGCACTCATCAACAAATACACGTAGATTACTTAATTTGATGGACTACTCATACAGTAAAAACCTAGAAACTACAATATTCTCTTTAGACGCAGAAAAAGCATTCGACAGAGTTAACTGGAAATTTCTATTTGCAACTTTACACAAATGTGGTTTTGGATCCTCTTTCATAAACTGGTTAAAAATATTATATAATTCCCCAACAGCTTGTGTTAGAACAAATGACCAGACATCCTCCAGCTTCTGTCTCTTGAGGGGCACCAGGCAGGGATGCCCACTCTCCCCTTCACTATTTGCAATTTTTATTGAACCACTAGCAGCAGCAATTAGACAGAATTCAGTAATTAAGGGCATAAAATGCAAGAACGTGGAACATAAAATCAGCCTTTATGCGGATGATGTGTTACTCTTTCTCCAAAATTCACAAACCAATATCTCTGGGGTGATTGAATTGATAAACTCTTTTGCAAGAATATCAGATTACTCAATTAACTGGTCAAAATCTACAGTTCTACCGATTAATTGCTCCTTCCATAATTCCTCTTCTACACCACTGCAATCGGGAAATATAAAATATTTAGGTATTAATGTTTCTCCCAAGCTTGCAGATCTAACTAAATTAAACCATATCCCACTTTTAACGAAGGTAGAAGATGATCTGGCTAGATGGAAATGTCTACCCATATCACTCATGGGAAGGGTTGCCGCTATAAAAATGATGGTCTTACCAAAAATAAATTATTTATTCTCAATGATCCCAACTAAACCGCCACAAGATTGGTTCAGATCTCTAGATTCATGTATGTCCAAATTCCTTTGGAAAAATAAACCCCCACGTATAAGCTTAAAAACACTACAAAAGACCAAGGATAAAGGAGGACTAGAACTGCCTAACTTTCAGCACTACTTCTTAGCCAACAGGCTTCAGTTTATCTCAGGATGGCTAAAACACACCCTCTTAGATGAACCTTGGCTAGATGTAGAACAAGCACTCTGCAATAATCTAGAGATCTCAGACCTACCATTTATCAGCTCAAACATCCAATGACATGAATGCTTTAAAAGCATCAACATCAGCTCTTCTCTGACAGCATGGTGGGAGTGTCTAAAATTGACGGCGTCTTCATTAATCCCATGCAAACGTACACCTATCTGGAACAACCCTGACATATTACAAAACAATAATATGATAAACTTTTCAGATTGGAGTGATAAAGGAATCAAATATTTAGAACATATACTAGAAGGAACAGAATTTATTTCATTTGACGGACTAGTTACACAATATGGGATCAACAAGAAAAGATTTTTAGAATATCAACAAATTAAATCCATAGTAAAAAAGAAATTTAAACCGGGTCAAGTTGAACTACAAACACCACCAAGTGTGGTTCAATTTCTTACTCTTAAACCCCCCAAATTACTATCCAAAATATACAGAATGCTTTCTAAAACAGATGAATCAATATCCCTTCCTATTGCAAAATGGGAAGCGGATTTATCAGTTAACTTAGACCTAAACTTCTGGTCTCAGATTTGCTTAAAAACCTTTCATCTAATTAGAAATCCCAGTCTGCAATTAATTCAATACAAAATATTACATAGAGTGCACTGTACAGGTCATCGGATGTTCAAGATGGGCTTTACGTCTACCAACAACTGCTCACACTGCCAAACCAATTCACCGGACAATTATATCCACGCTCTTTGGTTCTGTCCACCAGTTCAGAAGTTTTGGCGCGAGATATGTGAAGACTTATCAAAGTGTCTGAAATGTAACATTCCAACTTCCCCCTTAGTGTGTTTGTTGGGCAGCTTAGATAATGTCACTTCAGAAAAGAATATAGCCCATATGGTTTTCACTGCCCTATGCATAGCCAAGAAAACAGTCCTCATGAACTGGAAAAATAAAAATAATCTTAATTCTAACCAATATAGAAATTATCTATTAGATTACATTAGTCTTGACACAGCCTCTGCCACCACATCAGATCAATTGCTCTGGGCTCCTTTGATCAGCTCCATCACCTAGTGGGGGTGGGGGGGTCATAGTTTGGTCCCGCCTTCACTGTTGTGATTGGTGAGGGGGTAGGGACAGGCTTAGGGCGTCGGGGGGTTCCCCGGAGGCATCTTCCTTGGGGGGCTCAACCCGGGGTAGCGGTCATGTCCGGTTAGGGGCTCTGTTGGCTCTCCGGTGACTGTTTCCTCGCGGCTGCGTGCAGCGGGGCTAGGGGAGGGTCTGTGCTGACGGACGTGGGTTACTGACCTGGTAGCCTGGCTGCCCCTGGGTGGGTCCGGGATGGGCGTGAGGTTCTGGGGGCGCTCCGTCTCTGGGCTGGGACCCGGACCGGGCCTCGGGGGCTTGGGTCCTGGTTGGTGTGTTGCCGGGGTTGTGGGCGGGTGGGTGCATGGGGGCCCAGCCCTGGAGCAGGGTGCCGCCGGTGCGTCGAGCCACCTGGGGGGCTCTTCAACTGGTGGGGGAGATTGTCACATCTTGCAGGAGCTTTCCTCTCCTCAGGAGCTCCCTCTGCAGGAGGGGGAGATACAGGAGAGGTGGAGGAAGATCTCAGCCTGGGCGTCTATTGTCTTATGTAGTCTGGAAGATGAGTGGATGGTGGGGTGGGTGCAGTTTTCTCTGTGGTGGGGTTGGGTGGACTGTCCCGGGCTCTGTGGGGCCGGGCGGCGCTGCTGCACTGGGCCCGGTCTGGATGGGCCTGGGCCCCCTTTCCCTGGCGGGTCGCGGAGTATGGGGGTGCCTACTGGGGTCAGCGGGGGAGCTGGCCCCAGGGAGGGGTCACTTGCCCCTCCCTTCCTTCTCTCCCCATCTCCAGCTGCCTCCCTCTTCCCGCTCCACCACAACCACCCACACATGCAGGACCTTGGAGTAGGGGTATGTCACCAGGGTGCAGAGGAGGCTACCCCCCCCCTCTGTCCCCTTCTGGCTGCCTCTGCCTCAATTTTATCCCACAACTTAGACATTCACATTACTCACACTCTCATTACACATACATATAGGATCTTGGGGGTGGGCACGATACACGGAGTCCAAAGTACCATCAGGGTGTACACCCCACCCCTGGCGTCGTTGCCCACCTCTCAATTTTAAATACACGTAGACATTGAGGGCTAGCAGGAGGGACCATGCGCTTACCTGCTGCTCTCTGGCAGGTAGCTCCAAGCCCTCCTGGGTTTTAAATGCACCTTAGAACACACATGCATCAACACTACAATGAGCGGGTGGAGGGAGGTTCGGAGTCTTTTCTCACCCCCGTTCTCTGCGACCTGCTGGAGCAGGGGGGCTAGGACTAGGAGGAGGAGTTGGCCGTCCGACTGCGGTCTGGAGTGTGGAGCCTTCCTGCTGCTGCGGAGTCGGGGCGGTCTGCCTCCCCCACCGCAGGGAAAAGGGAAACACCACCTGGGTCTGGGTGCAGTTCCCCCCTCCAGGGGCGGGGGTACCTAGACCCGGTTTGTAGAGTACGCTTGGGGAGTGTGATCGTGTGTACAGCGTCTCTTTATGTCTGTCTCCACGTTGGTTGAGTGTGGAGTAAGTGCATATGAGAGCATGAGGGTGGGAATGGATGTTTGTATCTGTGTGTGCCTGTATGTCTGTGTCTATATGTCAGGTTGGGTGTCAGGCGCCACCTCTCTGGGGACATCTCAGGCCCTCCAAGGTATGGAGGCCTATCTCCCCCTACCACCACTTCCCCTGCCAGTGGCGGACCCCCTCAGACATCGGTGCGTTGGTGGTTCTTTGTGTCCGGGGGTGGGCGTCCAGGTACACACCGGCTCACTCCTTGGCGGCCGCTTATCGGGGCCTGGAGCCTGGGGCTCGCTCGGGCCACTTCGGAGGTGGGGTGCCCCCGGCCTCTCGGCCTGGGGCTCGGTCACTCAGGCACGGCTGGCTGCCGGCGGAGCTCACGGGCGCGTCACTGCAACCCCCCCTGGCTTCTGCTCCGCGGCTGCTGAGTGAGCCCTCATCTGGGACTCTCCTCAGCTCTTTCCGGGACAGTGGCGCGGCTGCCCCTCTGTTGGTCTTCCTTGGTCTCTTGTGTTCTGGGGGCCTCTGGATGTCTGGAGTTTTGATCTCCTCCATACCTGCTTCATGCCCTGGAGGACGGGGCTGTGGCCCCCCCACACCCTCTAGCAGATTATTACATGAAGGAACCTTTTAAAAAAAAAACAAGCGCGTCCATGCTCACAGGTGTACACACGGGTGATCACACCCACAAACTACACCCTTTTTGGCTCCTACCTCAAAGCACACTGTGTTCTGTTGATCTTATGTGCTGCACAATAATGTTTAATATTTAGTATTTACTGTCATATTCCCATATATCATTGTGATGTTGTTTATTCTATTACTCTTGTTCTCTTCTGCTTGTTTTCTTTTTTCTTTCTCAGCAGGTGATCCAGGTGATTGATATATGCATTTTTTTTTTCTCTGCCCGTTCTGTTGGTTTTTGTCTTTTGCCCTTCTCCCCCGTCCCTCTTCTCAGCTGTTTCTCTTTCCCTCTTTCTTTCTCCCCTTCTTTCCTCCAGTCAAGTCTGTCCCGTATTCAGTAAGTGAAAATAAAATAAACAATAAAAGGTGAATCAAATGGACCATTACGGCAAGGCTGGGATGGTCAATTTGGTAAAGTAAATCCGTTGGGCATCTTTCTTTGCCTTTAGACAACAATTCTGATGCAAAAGAGCCAAACGGGACAGGCAAAAAAAAAAAAAAAAGAAAAAAAAAGAAGAAGAAACACAAAAACAAAGGTGTCATGTACTGGCTTTATAAAGACAAAGATTTCAGCACAAACATTTGTATCAGCTGCAGAACAGCACAGAGCATTTTTTATTCTACTACAAGATTTATCAGGCAAATTAATTGGCAAACGATTCCAAGAAGAGTCCTGGAGTGTCGGATATGCTGTGCAATCAGTGCAATCACATCTTCTCAGCGCAGACAAAGAACAGGAAGTCTTATTTGAGCCCTTTGAAAACAGCCAGTCGACACGTCGATGAGCTCTATTGGAAACTGTGCAGAGGAGAAGCAGCACAGAGGAGGACAATCATTTGCAGATTCTTCCTACATACTGTACGTCCTGCAGAGCCACTCGAACACGCCGTCCCTGTTCCTGAAGTCCACTGTTACACAGCAGCAGGCACGCAGCCAGAAACAGTGACAGACCCAGAAAAAACTGTTATTAATTCATGGTCTGAATGTTTTACTGTGGAGCTGGCAGCAGTGGCCCATGGGGGAAAGCATTGATTTCATTAAACAGACTGATTAAAACTTTGCAGCACTCTTATTCAAATCGAAGTGCAAAGTGACGTGTTTGCTGTGCAGCTTTGACTCATCAGACTTCGTCTGCATGAGCTCTGCCTGATCTGTCTCACCTGGTAGCTGTTTTATCAAACCAAGCCCACACAAATCTTTAGACTCATCTGTTCCACAGGAACAAAATAGTTTAGGGAACCATATGAGGCGAAAATAACCAGTCAGATCAATTGTGCACGGTATCAATAAAGTGCACGGTGGACACGCCTGTGAATACTGGAGGCGCTTTTCACTCAAATATCCCACTTGAACCCAAGCAACACATAAAGTACAAGAGGTGACAGCTTGTCAATAAGCCTATTATATGACTTGTCGGGGGATATGACAGAGAGCTCTGCCCTCGTGTCACACCGTAGCATCCTGAAAACACAGCTCGTTGTGAGCTCCAGCCGAACAGATGGCTCATCTTGTTACATTCACACACACTGTGTCAGCTGAGGTGTGAACATTTAAAATTAACTGTGTCTTCTGTGATGACTGCGTGGAGTGTGAAGCGGGGGCGCCGTCACTACGTTGGTGTGTCAGAAATAGAGCGAGCAGAGTAAAGTCCAGGCTGTTTATGAAGCATCGGCCCTGCTTACTGCGCACCGACCATCCCGGGAGTCTTACGGTCGGCCCACTTCAATCACTTTTAATATTTTTAACAAATCATTTCAGAAAATGTCACATTCAAATGTGACTTGTTGTCATGGATACGGTAAGTTGCACTGTGGGCTGTGATAAGAGCCCCGCTTAGATTTGTTTGTATTTAGTGAGGAAGCAAAATGAAACATTATTTATACATAACTTTGGACGTTTATCAGCCTCGTCCAGCTGATGAGGGCTGAGGTCAGTCGTCCTCTGCTCCATCAACTTTTACCTGTTTGGTGAAACAAAATCCTGTTAAAGAAGAAACGTGTTGAAGACTTGACTCGAATGACGACATCATTATATGATGCGTGTGCACGCGCACACACACACACACACACACACACACACACACACACACAGACACAGACACACGCACACACACACACAGACACACGCACACACAGACACGCGCACACACAGACACACGCACACACAGACACGCGCACACACAGACACACGCACACACTAAATTAAGGGCCTAACCCTGTGAGAGATTCAAGAAATGTTTAATAATTCATAAATAATCTGCACATTATAAATCTAAGAAAACCAGCTGCATGAAAGTCTACTACACATGTTTCTGTGGGGTCACTCTGGTTGGGGTAACACCTACACACACAGGTGTACATATGAGTGTGAATGGTTGTCTGTCTCTGTGCGTTAGCCTCACCGCACACTGGCAGCCTCTCCGAGTGTACCTGCCTCATGCAGGTGGGACAGGCAACTCTGAATGAGACAAGCAGAAGAAGCTTTAAATGCTGCTAGTTTGGCGTTTTACAGTTTTTGCCCGTTGCTTGAACACTATAAAGCCACGCTTACACTAAAGTAACACAACTTGAAGCTTGTGTTACCATACCTCAAACACATGCACACATACCTTAAACAAAAGCGCTGCTTTGCACCCTAGTTGCAATTATGCAACACACGTACTGCTTTATGCAACACACATGGTCCTGCATACTACACTCTATTTCATACATGAGACACTTCGTTCACAAAATGAAATTTCAGGGTGCCATTTGGAAAACACATGTATCCAAAATACAAAACACATCGGGTAATTGCAACCACTCAAATACACACCTGAAGGCACTTACTTGCAAAACTGAACACTAATTAGCCAACTACAAAAAGCCCTCAGTTTAGCCAATTCAAGAACTTTGCAAGCATGGAGGGAGGGAGAGATAGAGGAAGAGGAGGAGGAGGAGGAGGAGGTCGAAGAGGCCATGCACGGACCCATATTTCTGATGATAAAATGTGTTCAAGCAACGGGCAAAAACTGTAACACAGAGGTCTCCTGGGACTGACTTGCTTTTGGAGCCAGTTTCAGAGCCCTTAGATGAACCACAGTTTTTGGCATTATTCTTTAACTGTCAGTTCTGCTGATTGTATGAAGGAACTGATTTTTCCGTTTTGGAGCCAGAGCAAAAAGGTTCAGAGAGACAAAACTGACCTGGCATGGCTGAAGTACACGCGGGGTGGACATGAAGAACTGCAGAAAGGTCTTCCAGGTGCAAGATGCATCATGATCAAGCACCCGATCGCCACAAAGTCAGTTCATCATACTGGCAAATGATATTTCAGATGTTCAGATGTTGAGGATACTGCAGACGACACCAGGCTGACACTATCCTGTGATGCTGCACTGTGAGGACAGCATCACGGTCTCTGGGCTGTAGATGCAGAACCATCCTATCCCACTCATCCTCCACAAACCGCTGCAAACAGCAACGAGTTGCATCTGCTGCACGTGTCAGTCACATCCTAATGACACTCACACATCTAATCACAAAGGCAGCAGGGTATCGCAAAAACTCATGAAGCCCACGTGTGGATTCACAATGTAATCACTGGCACCTGTTGTGCGCATACAACAGTCGCACAACTGTTTGATCACGCATAGAATAAACAGGCTCACCACACAGTATGTGCAGTACAGCGTCACAGAGCTAAGATAAGTACGAAGAGATGGACTGCGTCATTTTATTTAGTAGACAATAGGTTTTATTATACATTAGAAAGGTAAAAAAGTAACGTCTGATCCTTGAGGAGTAACCATATATAACACCGAGCGCTGCTCAGCATTCAGCAGTTTGAATCATTGACTGGGTCAGTAATGGAGGAATAGTCTTGTACTTGCGACAGCAGCCACTGTATCTACATCGTCTTCTACAACACTAAAATGTTTATTTTCATATTTTGAGCCCTTCAAAAACAATTTCTCTCCACTTATTTCTGTGCTGACTCACAGCAGGCGAAGTCATTCTCCAGCCAACAGCTCCTCCTCCAAATCAACAATAACAGCAGAAAAACAACTTACGAGCTCATCCAGGAGCACATCTTTGTAGCCGTGCTGGAAACATCTTTTCTGAGAATGCCTCCAGCTCACATCCAGATAGCAACACTGCCATCTGGTGTGTCCACACCATCACTGGATGGAGGAACTATTATGTGTTACATATACACAGACGCGCAGATATAATGATGAAGAAATCGTTCTATTAGGCAGGTTTGAAGGAGGGCTTAATGAATGACAAATGGCCGCACTGATTACGTCTCGAATGCCACCAGCACACAGAGCAGCTACAACCAACCAAGCCAAGAAATAAATCCCAGCACCAGTAATCTCCCCTCAGCTTCAGCACTGACTCACTGCAAGGCTTCCCAAGACATTTCTATAGAACAACATTTGCTTTCTGGAGCAACATGTTCAATATCAGCCTGCTGTACAGCGTGAAATTAGCTTTAATCCTGCAGGCTGTGAGTTTTAGATGAAAGTTTAAAGTCGGCTTTTAGTGTTACAGCAGGATGTCAGTTCCCAAATCCCTCACATGTGGCAAAGTCCCTGCAGTCGCTGTTTGCTCCCAAAACCCGCAAATCAGCTTCATGGTGCAAACTTGGACCAATGAATGATGACAGGAGTCTAAATCTCCTGAATTCTCCTTTTGATTCATGTTCAATGGGATCGGCTCTGAGCCCATTACTGTTTGCATGCGTGACAGGCGGGCTGATAGATGAGGTCAGGCAGGAGGCTCCAGGGAAAGAGTTGCAGATGGCATCGTGACATGTAGGCAAAGTAGGAAGTGGAGAGGTGGAGGTATGCTCTGGGGAAAAGAGGAGCAAACGTTTGTAGAAGCAAGAGAAAGCAAGGTGGAGCGGGTGGAGATGGGTTTCAGGACTGATTTGTGTCAGAAGGATGTACAAGATGGAAGTGAGACCTGCTACGATGTGTGGTTTAGAGGTGACAGGAGCTGAAAATGTGTCACTGGGAGCAAATTGGAAATTTGAAATCATCAGAGGGACAGCTCAGCTCGAGTGGTTTGGAGACAAGACTGTTCTCTGGACATGTACAGAGGAGGTAGAGTGAAATCATTGGGCAAATGGGACTGCGAGGCAGGAGGAGAGGAAACCCACAGAGAAGATGTGACAGGGGAGGACCTACAGACAGACAGGGGAGGACCCACAGACAGACAGAGGAGGACCCACAGACAGACAGGGGAGGACCTACAGACAGACAGAGGAGGACCCACAGACAGACAGGGGAGGACCTACAGACAGACAGAGGAGGACCCACAGACAGACAGGGGAGGACCTACAGACAGACAGGGGAGGACCCACAGACAGACAGGGGAGGACCCACAGACAGACAGAGGAGGACCCACAGACAGACAGAGGAGGACCCACAGACAGACAGAGGAGGACCTACAGACAGACAGAGGAGGACCCACAGACAGACAGAGGAGGACCCACAGACAGACAGAGGAGGACCTACAGACAGACAGAGGAGGACCCACAGACAGACAGAGGAGGACCGACAGACAGACAGAGGAGGACCCACAGACAGACAGGGGAGGACCCACAGACAGACAGAGGAGGACCCACAGACAGACAGGGGAGGACCTACAGACAGACAGAGGAGGACCCACAGACAGACAGAGGAGGACCCACAGACAGACAGGGGAGGACCTACAGACAGACAGGGGAGGACTCACAGACAGACAGGGGAGGACCCACAGACAGACAGGGGAGGACCCACAGACAGACAGAGGAGGACCTACAGACAGACAGAGGAGGACCCACAGACAGACAGGGGAGGACCTACAGACAGACAGGGGAGGACTCACAGACAGACAGGGGAGGACCCACAGACAGACAGAGGAGGACCTACAGACAGACAGAGGAGGACCCACAGACAGACAGAGGAGGACCCACAGACAGACAGAGGAGGACCCACAGACAGACAGGGGAGGACCTACAGACAGACAGAGGAGGACCCACAGACAGACAGGGGAGGACTCACAGACAGACAGGGGAGGACCCACAGACAGACAGAGGAGGACCCACAGACAGACAGAGGAGGACCCACAGACAGACAGGGGAGGACCTACAGACAGACAGAGGAGGACCGACAGACAGACAGAGGAGGACCCACAGACAGACAGGGGAGGACCCACAGACAGACAGGGGAGGACTCACAGACAGACAGGGGAGGACCTACAGACAGACAGAGGAGGACTCACAGACAGACAGGGGAGGACCTACAGACAGACAGGGGAGGACCTACAGACAGACAGGGGAGGACCCACAGACAGACAGGGGAGGACCGACAGACAGGGGAGGACCTACAGACAGACAGGGGAGGACCCACAGACAGACAGGGGAGGACCGACAGACAGGGGAGGACCTACAGACAGACAGGGGAGGACCCACAGACAGACAGGGGAGGACATCAGGTACAGGGTGAAATCTGCTGCTGTGCCCTAAAGGGAGCCAAAAGAAGCAGATTGATAATGAATGGGAGAGTGTGTCTGAACCTGTTAGTCCACCTAACTTTATCCCAGAAGTCCAAGTCTCATTTCTACCTCAGCTTTTAATCACTGTTTGATGCACAAACTACTCTCTAGTTGTAGTTAGATGATGACGGTTTGGCCTAAAACATGCTCTTTCATAGTTTTAAGCATATTTTAGAAAGCTCTATTACACGGTGGTGCTCTTTACACAGCGACAGGTTAACAGCTGGGACAAAAACAATGGAGTCTTTAGGTGGCAGACAGTCCTCTTTCATCCTATGTTTGATATTCATAGACAGTATTTTCCATGAACGGCTGGGAAATGTCAGAATCTGGCCTCTTCTTTTTATGCAGATTGAATTTGTCCAAAGATGGCCTTCATCCCATACGGTGGTCATCAGTAGACAGATATGAAGTGGCTGGGATGAAAGTCAGGACCTACCAATCAGAGGCCACGGCTGCTGCTGCTACTCAGTGGGAGTAATGGGTTTTTATGCACCTTTAACCAGTTTATTAATCAGCTGGAGAGCTTTTTTTAATAGCTTTTAAATTCATGGAGAGATTTCACAATCGTCACAATGCAAGCGGTGCACGCAAACATGAACTACACTGACACTATGAAACTATAAAATGGTTAGACTGGGCTGTATGAACGTGTGGCTGTGCTGTGGTGATGCACAAATGGAATGAAGCTTGCTCAAAGGTCAAACGCTGCTTTTCTTGCTTTTCTGACATCAATGCTGGAGCACACTGAACTCAGGAGTGCAGAGCCAGCATGAAACATGTAGCTACTATGATGTCATGTGTTGCTTCTGAACATTTTCACTGTTGCCATCTCGGTTCCTAGAAACAAAGTGGTGGCTGTATAACTGCTTGCTCACTGGCTAATGTGTCTGAGGCGCTCTTGGAGCAGCTCTCCTCAGGACGCTGCCTTCCTCATGTATCCGTGAGTGCTCCATGTTCACACACAGGAGCTACAGAGGACACTCACTAATCATTTCTGTCTCTGTGTTGCTCATAGTGGGAGGAGACCTCTGTGATTATGAGAAGCTTTGTGTTTTGACATGAGTGTTTAGCTTTGGTCTCAGCTGGTTTCCTGATGACCGACAGAGTGATCAGATATTACAGTTGTGGTGGTGTTTGGACCTCTGTGCATCTCTGCCATGGTTCTTGTTGCCATGTGGCAAACCCAGGTACCTGTATGTGTCCTGAATGTCTGCTGTCCTCCCTGCTGCTCTCCTTACATGGTCCAGAGTCTTTTAATATTCTGTGGTTTTCTTTATGTTGGGTTGTTTGTGATTATCCCACGTTTCATGTTCCTATGTTCTGTGTTAAGTTTGCGTGTTTAGAGTTATTGAGTGTGTTTCCTGTTTTATTTTGAAGAGCCGTGTCTCTTGTCAGTGTTTCTCGTTTCGCTTCCCTTGTCTTGTTATGTCCAATCAGTCCCAGCTGTCTCCCGTTCCCTGACTGCCCTGTGTGTATTTAAGCCCTGTGTTTTCTCGTGTATGTTGCTGGTTGTGTATCTCCCTGAGTCTCCCTGCATCTCCATTTCAGGTCTGTTGTTGTTACTTTAGGTCATCCTTAGGTCCTGTTTCATGTCCACTGCGTGTCTGTGTGTTTCACCTCCCTAATAACACTCACTGTGAAAGCTGCCTGCATCTTGTGCCCTTCACTAAATTCCACACGCCTCGCCCTGCTAGCTGTGACAGTACAGCCGTTCACAAAAACGTACGCTGCCGGGTTGAATGGGATCCCGATGTTCTCCTGGTGAGGTGGATCAGGGAGTTTGAAAATATATTACAAATATAACAACAAATCTAGAGTTTGGCAGCAGAACTGAAAACATACCCCACGACATCTTTGGATGCTGTCCTTTCTTGGTGCTGTTGGCGCTGCATTAGACTGTTACAATCAAACGTTAACGATATAAAATGCCTCGAGGCGACTGAACTGAATCAGGGAAAAGCTGCACAGAGCACTCATTACACCTGCTCTGCAGCTTATTCAAAAACAGCCTCAGCATCCATCTTCATAAGACTCCACCACTATCAGGAAAAGGATGCATGTTTGCCTGGGTCATAGACACAGGACACAGAACCCTCTTTATCTGATATGGGTGCAAGCTTGGTCAAGCTGCATGGGCCATTCAAAGATATCAAGGCGAATCTTCATAATGCTGGAGTAACGTTTGCCCATCTCTGCGTCACACTCAGTGGTAACAGTCACTGCTTTGACAGCAGCAGCAGCAGCGCTTCACAATCAGAAAGGGAGATCTCTGTGAAGATGCTTAAACCAAAAGCACATTGAAAAGCTGGTTTGGGATGTAGTCTGGTGTCTGATGCTGCACTTCTAATAATGTACCTCTATCTTACAGTGGCTATGCATGATTTATTTTCATGTAGACTCTCCAGCTCCTTATGTAAGATGTTTCAAAGACTGCTTAATTTATTTTTTGTGGAGAATGAAGAAAGTTTAAGTTTAAATTACATTTTTATTATTATGTTTAAGCATACATGAGAGACTTCCTAAGTTAGGTGAAGATACTACAGAAACGACATCATTCATCAAGTTTGCCTCTAAGAAGGACGAGCCTAGGATGCACCTGCGTAACAAAATGTGGTTTTAGTGTCAGAGTTAGGTTTGGGTCGGGTCGGGCATTTCTGATGGTGAGCAGCTACAGAAATCATTATGTCAATAAGATACTAACATGTCCTCAGATATGAAAACGAGTGTGCGTGCACATGTGTGTGTGTGTGTTTATGCTTCATTGATTACACTTGTATCATCTATTTCAAACATAAATACACATCTGTGTATAACACAGTATCCACAACGATATTCAGCTGGAATATCAGACCCAAAGGGGAATTCCTCAAAAACAGCCGTGTCACTAAAGTAAATGTTCTCACAGGGAGATTGATCGCAGACTCTCCTTAATGTAACTGACTCTGCAAAAGCCCCAAACAGACACTGTGTACTCAGAAAATGATCCTCACACTCGGTTCTACGGAGAACGTGGAAAAACTACGGTGAGCTCAAAAGGAACAAAGCAACAGTTAGCGCTTCAGCTAAAAAATTAGCATAGTTTCTAGAGTACAGGACGGGGAACCTGCTAGCTGCTATTTCATCCAAGACATCCTGACGTTACTGTTGCCAAAATATCTTTATAGAAAATTTTCTTTCAGGCTACAAAATCAATTATCAAAATACTCTGTGTCTCCAAAAGATCTTTGCCTAAAAAGATGACACAGGTATCTTATTTATACCATTTCATCTGCCATCTGAAGGTTCATTTCATTTATTTGTTCATTTTCAGGCACAACAAATACCTATATTGAACATAAAATGCACAAAACAAAAAACAAAACTTGCCTGAAAAAGGAGTGGGACGAAGAAAACTTATTAAATCCCACCCCTATACTCACTCATCAACAAAAAAAACAAACTTCCCGCAGCTACGCCCATCATTGCATACAGACCCATCAACAGCCCCGGGCAGATACAAGCATCTAAGCGGCAGCTCGCAACCAACAATTAGAGCCTTCATAACTGAATACAGAATATATGAATTATAAATTGCATTACCACAGGTAACAGGCAGTAATAACTACAAGTAACAGACACACATACATATACATACATATATATCTACACACACAAGTACATATATGTACATACATACTCACACTTTATTTTTTATTTTTTATTTTTGAATCCGTACCAGCAATGGTAAGAGGACAGACATTACAGAGCACACTAAAAGCATCATTGAGTATACTGTGACCAGACCAACTGTTTGTAGAGGAATTTAAATCTATGAATATTTTTGCATTGTTTCAATTGTAAACTCAGACTGTTCCAGATTTTCACACCACATACAGACACACAAAAGCCTTTACGGGTTGTTCGAGTTCTGGGTAATTTGAATTCTCCAAATCCTCTCACATTATAAACCTTTTCTCGAATTTCAAATCTAGTTTGTAAATTTGCCGGTAAAAGTTTAGTAAAAGCTTTATACAAAATTATGGATGTATTGTAATTAACCAGATCCTGGAATTTAAGTAACTTTGCCTGAAGAAAGAATTTGTGAGTATGATCTAGATAACCAGCCTTGTGAATAATACGCAGTGCTCGTTTCTGTACTGTGACTAATGGATTAGTTGTATTTTTATATGTATTTCCCCACACTTCCACACAATATGTAAGATATGGAAGAACCAGGGTACAGTACAGAGTACGAAGTGCATCTTTATCAAGGAATTGTTTCACTTTGTTCAAAACTGCGAGGCTTCTGGAAATTTTGGTTTTTATGTGTCTGACGTGGGGTTTCCATGAAATTTTGTTATCAATTATAACTCCCAAAAATTTGTTTTCACTCACATTATCAATTGGTACACCTTCAATGATAATTGGTAATTCTACATTATATTTTAAATTACCAAAAAGGTTTGAGTCATAACGATTCTTTCAGAGGTTAAATAAAAACAGTGTTTTCAAATGATTAGATGGAATTACAGCAAACATGAACCAAAGGATTCACTGATGTGCTGCTGGGAGTTTGCTTCTGTTTTAACCAATCCTTCCTTAAACTGCACGATTGTTGCCAAATTTGATGTTTCACGGTTTGGCAGCAAATCTCCAAAAATATAAGAACACATCACATGGTGTGAAATAGTCCTGCTCACAGGTAGCTTCGATATGTCCCCCGGCCAGTTTCAGCTCAAACCCAGTGGTTTGAGTGAGCAGTGAATATACGGGCACGGTTTAGTTAACATGGTAAATGATATAATCTCGTTCTATTGGGTAATAATCACTGTTTCTTACTCTGGACTCTGCTTTTACCTTTTGCAGTGAAAAAGAAATGATCGTGAGAATTGTTTCTGACACCTTTGGTGATTCTGAGAGTTTGACTTTTAAATATAAGCAGTTTTTTCTGCTATCTTCAAGTTTGCTGCACATTTGCCCATCGAGTACTGAAACATTTCAGAGAAACCAGGAAACCCAGCAGGGCTGACATGCACCAGTCTCTCTGCTCACTCAGATCAGACAGTGGGAGGGTGAGCTGGACACCTCCTGGTCAGACGAGGTCAAATTACGAGGTCAAATCCAGTCTTCCTCATCGTTGACTTAATACGGTGCTGCACAAAGCCGAGTTAGCCAAACGTTTTCCTGGCACTGGGCTTTATGCCGTCCTTCAGCCCACTCCTCCTGGTCACACTCAGCATTAACAGGACTCTGGAAACACTTTGCATTGAGACTGACATCGCTCTCTGTCCATTCATTGCTCATTTTGAAGTTCCCTCAAACTATTCTGATTTAACTCAACTGAAATGAAACATTTGGTGTTTTCTCTCATTACCCACAGCGTGTCCTCAGAGCTCCGGAGCTCTAACATCCTGAGGGAGCTCTGTTGAGCCTCTGCTCCTTAGTATAGAAGGGAGCTGGAGAGGTTTGGGTATCTGATTAGGCTGCCTTCTGAGAGCATTCCTTTGGAGGTTTTCCAGGCATGTGGAGCTAGGAGAAGACCCCGGGGTTGACGCTGGAAGGATTACATATCTCATGGCAATGCCTCTGGATCCGCGAGGAAGAACTTTAAAGTGTTGCTGGGGAGAGTAACCCTGCTTATCTGGCTCAAACATGACCCAAACATCAAGTGAAACAGCTGGCATGAAAACTGTGCACAGAAAAGCCAGAGCTGGACCTCTGCACGCAGATGCATTAGAGGAATCAGTTAATGGTACAAAGTGCACGGTGCACCTGCAATACAACATTTTGTCTTTCTCATAAATATGCAGTTTTAGGCTTTATGAATAGCTGCCTTCCATAAAGACCACGAAGGGTCTGAGTTTCTTTTTTTGATGTTCAGTAATTTATTCTGTGCAAAATCACAACAGTTCACTTTACATTGTAAAGTAAAGAGCGTACAATAAGAGGAATAACCCTGCAGCAGAGCCACGCTCAGGGAGGGCCGGCCAGGGTGGAGGTAAAGGTGGGGAGACAAGACAGAGATTCATAAGAACTAATGATTAAACGCAGTGTGGTGTGTAAACGCATGGCGCTCATCATGGGCAGGTATGAGCAGCCTACACCTGTGACACTGTAATAAAGGGAGGGTTCAGGGTCAGCTGATCCACTCTGAACTGTCTGTTTTATCAGAAAGCTGTTTTCAGCCTGGAGGTAGTGTCTGTCCCTGAATCCAGAGCTGAGAGCTGGTTCCATAGAAGAGACGCTGAAAGCTCAAAGCTCTGCCTCATATTTCACTTTGAAACACTCGCAATCACAAACACACCTGAGGGTGAGAGTGAAGTGCTCTGTCGGGGTGATAGGCTCTAGTCTCAAGATAAGATGGGGCCTGATTACTGAAGAATGTGACGAGAAGGATTTCAAATTTGATGCTGGATTTAACAGGGAGCCAGTGAAGGAATCTGCTCTCTGTCTAGTCCCTGTCAGGACTCTTGCTGCAGCATTTTGGATTAACTGAAGGCTTTTCAGCATCCTGATAATAATGAATTACAGTCGTCCAGCCTGGAAGTTGCTCCGTGTGGTGTCTTTGGGTTCTGCGTGAAGCTGCTGCCGTCTGTTGTAAAGGGAACATGTGCACGAACATCGATGCTCCAGCAGCACGTCACGTTTCATTTGTTTACTCCTCAGTTTGTCGGTTGTTCTCCACCAATATCTTTACATTTCTGCCTCCAGTTTAGTCTGAAGTGTCTGCAGAGTTCCTTCATTCTAAAAAAACATGTTTTTTACTCCTTAATGTCACTACTGATTAGACCTCAGCGTTGCATTACAGCAGACAGAATTCTGTGCCTGCTTCCCTTCCCTAGAGTTCATGTTTTCCACCCTCCATTAGTTCAGTGTGACTGCTCCAGGCTGCTGTGCTGTCAATTATTCACACTGTTTTTGTCTCAGTAGCCTGATGCTCTGGCACTGGGCATGCAAGGAGACAACCTCTTTTCAGCCTCCGGCAAGCACCTGACCTCGTCTGTCGGCTCACAGTCAGGTCAGCCAAGAGCTCATTTCTTACTTTTTTAACTCTTGGAGTGCCCTAAGAGCTATTTTCTGTTTTCTTCACATTTAGCTCCCAACTTTTTCAGTTAATGTAATGAGTGGCCCGGCTTATTATACTGCATCTCTGAGAGCCACTGACTGACAACAACTTTTCACATAGAAAATGAATTTATTGTTTTCTTTTGCATCAATCACATGTACACTCAACAAAAATATAAACACAACACCTTTGTTACTGCTCCCATTCCCCATGGGATGGACGTAGAGACCTAAAATTCATTCCAGATACACAATATAACCATCCCTCCCAAACAGTGGTCACAAATCAGTCCAAATGTGTGGTAGTGGGCACATCTGCTATATTGAGATAATCCATCCCACCTCACAGGTGTGCCACATCAGGATGCTGATCTGACATCATGAGTAGTGCACAGGTGTACCTCAGACTGCCCACAACAAAAGGCCACCCTGGAATGTGCAGTTTTGTCTCACAGCAAAATGCCACAGATGCCACAAGCAATGAGGGAGCGTGCAATTGGCATGCTGACAGCAGGAATGTCAACCAGATCTGTCGCCCGTGCATTGAATGTTCATTTCTCAACCATAAGCCGTCTCCACAGGCGTTTCAGAGAATATGGCAGCACATCCAACCGGCCTCACAACCGCAGACCTCGTGTAACCACACCAGCCCAGGACCTCCACATCCAGCAGGTTCACCTCCAAGATCGTCTGAGACCAGCCACCCAGACAGCTGCTGGAACAATTGGTTTGCACAACCAAACAATTTCTGCACAAACTGTCAGAAACCGTCTCAGGGACGCTCAACTGCATGCCCGTCGTCCTCATCGGGGTCTTGACCTGACTCCAGCTCGTCGCCGTAACAGACTTGTGTGGGCAAATGCTCACATTCGATGGCGTCTGGCACGTTGGAGAGGTGTGCGCTTCACGGATGAATCATGGTTCACATTGTTCAGGGCAGATGGCAGCTGAGAATGTCCCAGTTCTTGCATGGCCAGCATACTCACCGGACATGTCACCCATTGAGCATGTTCGGGATGTGCTTGACCGGCGTATACGACAGCGTGTACCAGTTCCCACGAATATCCAACAACCTCGCACAGCCATTGAAGTGGAGTGGACCAACATTCCACAGGTCACAATTGACAATCTGATAGACTCCATGCGACGATGTGTTGCACTGCATGAGGCAAATGGTGGTCACACCAGATACTGACCGGTTCTGGGTCCCCAGACCCCCAATAGCGCAAAAAACTGCACATTCCAGGGTGGCCTTTTGTTGTGGGCAGTCTGAGGTACACCTGTGCACTACTCATGATGTCAGATCAGCATCCTGATGTGGCACACCTGTGAGGTGGGATGGATTATCTCAATATAGCAGATGTGCCCACTACCACACATTTGGACTGATTTGTGACCACTGTTTGGGAGGGATGGTTATATTGTGTATCTGGAATGAATTTTAGGTCTCTACGTCCATCCCATGGGGAATGGGAGCAGTAACAAAGGTGTTGCGTTTATATTTTTGTTCAGTGTAAGTAGATCTTTACAAAATTTCAAATGAAAATAATTTCATCTCTGAGCAAAGCGTAGCCTCGAGGTCTGATTTTCCAGCTGACAGTGTAGGTGTATATAACATTACAATAACAAGCATAAGTTCACTGTGGCCGTTATTGAGCTTGTGGAAAACATTTAAAATTGTGCTTTTAAAAGGCGGAGACTTTTTCAGAGAATTATTTTCTTATACTTGAAGATTTTAATCAGACACTGTTGCTCAGGTGACCCAGCTGAGGTTGATCATCTGCCAGCACGTTCCTATGGATCTGCTCCCTTTATGCAGAGCTTTTCTTCTGCCTCTGTGCTGCCAGAGATGGTCATTCTTTTCCTTTTGGCCGTGATGCCGACTGCAGTAGAGTCCCTGCAGAGAGACTTTGCTCCACGTCTCCACAGGCATGAAGCTTGCCTTCCAGTCGTGCCTGTGGCAGTCACCATCTAATTCTTTGCACTACACCTACCTCAAAAGCCTCCTCGGCGTTTTCCAGCTGCGGTGAGCTTCAGCATGACAATGTTCCTGTTGCCTCTGACCCTGTGATGATGTCAGGTCTAAAGGGTCCCTCTATTTTACCAAAGAGATCATGATGGTGCTTGAGCCAAACCCCATCACTGCAGAACCTGATTATGAAGAGCGTCACAGACAGCCTGGACCAAAACCTTACTCCAGCTGCTCAGTCGGCCCAGCCACCCCCTTAGATGTCGTCTGATTCTCCTTATCAGTTCTGTGATGATGGCGATGGGGACTCCTCGAGCAGCAGCAGTGGACACAGTAGATCCATGCCTTGAATTTCCTCAGCAGGCCCGTCTTGTAAATGTCTTTCTGCCAACCCTTTACCTCCTGACAGGTGTTGGAGGCTGTGTCCCTGAGATGGCTGGGATTGTGTTGCTGATATGGAAAAAAGGAACTTCTGGACACCCTTTTACTGTTAGGGTACCTGAGTCGTTGACCAGTGGTTTCAGTTTCGTACCTTTTTACTGGTGCTCTTATCTTAGTTTATTTTTGGGAAGGTTTTGGTTTCTGTTTTGCATTTCTATTTCTCCCCAGTTCTTCTTGGTGTGTGATTATGTGGTTCTCAGGTTTTGGTTTCCTTCCTCCCTCTATTCTGTGTCCAGTCAGTGTCTGAGTCTGCCCTGGTCCCACGTCTCTGTTCCCTCTGTTGCAGTGCCTGTGAGTCTGTAAGTGCAGTGCAGTCTGTGTTTCTGTTTTACTTTGAAAGTCCGTGTCTCATGTTAATGTGTCTGGTTTTGCTTCCTTTGTCTCGGCTTGTGTTTCCCTGATTGCTCCCTCTGTGTATGTTAGCCCTGTGTTCTCTTTGGTCTGTGTCGCCATCTCCCTCATCCACCCTCATTCTGTCTGTCTGCGTAAGTTGATTTGGAAGTTTGCTGTATTTAAGTTCACCTTTGGTTTCCGTGAGTCTGCATTTTGGGTCCTTTTCCTGCCTGGACACAGCCGTTTACAAGACAACGGGATCCTCCGGCTCAGTGCTGGTGAAATTTGTTTGGGTCTTCCACTGCGTCCGCAGCGACGGCGCGCTGTGAGACCCTGCTTATGTTTGCTGATAGGGGGTCATATGATTGTTGGGTTTCTCTGTATCTATTATTGTAGGGTCTGCCTTACAATGTCAAGCACCTTGAGGCGACTGTTGTTGCTGTATAATTAAAATTGATTTGAATTTAATTACTTGGAACTTAAGATCCAACCATGCAAAATATGATTTTGTGCCATTTTTCACGTGGTCTTAAACTTTTGTTCGGGACTGTATCTTTTGTTATGGTGGATGATGGTGTCGCCATAACAAGAGATACACCAGCTTATGAGCATTGAGCTTCTAATTAGTACAAAGGAAAGACTAATTACAAATGTATTGGCCAGGCTGTGCTGTGTATTACAGCACTTCTTATCAGAAAATTGTGCACCAACCAAATTCTACTTCTAATGCAGTCAGCTGTGCCAGTCAAAGCACCTACGCCCTAACTCCAGTATCAAAACTTCTGTCAGACCTGTCCTAAATGCAAAAAGGAGCGGTGGCGGTAAACACTAAAGTTTGTCTAAGCATGTCTCTGATTTCAAACACCTCTTTGTATTAAAACCCGGAGCACTGATTTTATACTGATTTTAACAGCTCGTGTCGTACAGACGGGTCCTGCTATTTTCTTCCCACCCTAAGAGCTGTAATCATACAGCTAAGTCAATAAATAAATTGCATTCACTTTTAAGGAATTTCAGCCATTTTTTTACACAATCCCACAATTTCAGAGGATCGAAAGTAACTGGACAAGCTTAACTGTGAATATGAAGGTTGTTTTTAATACTGTGATAAATACTTTAAATTCATGAATCTGACCAAAAACACGGTTTCCTCCCTCTGCTTTACTGCAGACGTCTTCAGATGCTGCTTGTTTCTGAGTCGTCTTCAGTGTCTGAAGCACGATCTTGGTTAAGATCAGGTGACTGACGCCCGTCAATGTCCCGTTTCTATCTGAGCATTGTTGGGTTTTTATGAGAGAAAAGACGAATAATGTGTCTCCCAAAGTTACCCAAAGTTAGACACTTCAATAATAACAATGTTTCAAACTCTTTGTTAATTCAAGATCAATATTCAGAAATCATCGTGACCACATGGTTACCTGAGGTTCGACCAGTGCCTTGTTAAAGTCACTGGTACCAGTAATCTCAGGTTCCTGACCACGTCTGAGGCAGGAAATCTAAGAGTCTTTTCCTCCACAGAACCAAATGAGGTCCGCCCTGAAAAGAAGTATCTGAGAGGTGTTAGTTCATAATCTTTATTATTTTATTACCATGCAGGCTGCACGTCACCTACGCCTGTGGCGTTATACGAATTAGACGTGCAATTACCCTCCTGTGGCGTACAGACAGGTGGTGTGGTCCCATTGGACGCCACTGAGAACAGAACAGTTAGCGTAGCCATACGGCGTAAACGCTTAGACTCTTTAAACATCGAGTTTTCTCTGCAACAGCGATTTCTCGTAATGTTCAGTAACAGGCTGGCAGTCATGCTACTATAATGTGCCAAAACCAGAGTTATGAAGCATGAGAAGATCAGACCTAATAATTTGGCTTTCATTCACTGCACCAATCATCAGAATCAAAATACACAAATTCAAGTCATTTATTAGTCTTTGAAATCAAATCACAGATCTTTGGTTTCAAAAAGGAAACAAACCCAAAGGGTTAACCTAATACTGCACAACTTAATGACTGTTCAATGAGAGGGATATTACGTGTCCTGGCTCTGGAGCCTCTAACATCCTGTTCAACTGCAAATGCAGCAAAAAGCAGAATAAAAAATCTCAAACTGCTTTTCAGTTTATTTTGTATGTTGACTCTTCTTAGAATAATAAACGATTAAACATGGTTGCTGTTGGTTTTTTGTTTTGCGTTTGTTATCATTAAAGTCTATCACTTGAATTCATGTGTGTTTTTCACAGTTTCTATTATCCAGGCTTTAAAAATAAGCTCTTAGGTTTTGAGCAGAATCAAAATTGAGCCCTGCAATGTTTACTCGTTTATTTTATTACTTTTTCAGTGTCTCGAGCCTCTTGGACGGATTCCTTTTCATCCTTGGCATGAGTCAGATGAAGCTCTGGCAGGTTTCTTGTCTGTGGCCTGAGAGGTCACATTTACGTTCCAGTGTTTCCGTCTCAGTCTCGTTTCCTGGCACAGTCTTGTTCTTTGATGTCGATCCTTTCTGTCCCACAGGTGATGTGTGAGACTGTGTCTTCTTCCATGTTGTCCGGTCTCGATGTGTAGTTCATCAGTGTTTGTCATCCTCCCTCCTTTTCCTGAAGCAGGACAGCATTTACATCACCACCTTCTTCAGAAACAGCCGACTAAAATAATTCAGCAAGAGCTGCAACATGAGTTTGGGCTTGTTTGTTTGGTTCCTGCTGTGGTCCCACTCTAGGTTGTCCCATCCAGTGCTGGGTGTCTCTTTGTCCTCTTGGAGACTCTCGTGCATTACATTTAGTGTACATGTTCCTTAAAGCTGGAGGCTCCTTTCTGGTTCGTGTTCCTCGCCGTGATATTTGCTGTCGATGCATGACAGGCTGGCTTGGAGGCAGCCCAGCTGGTGGCTTTGGCTGCTGTTGTGCCTCTAATGCTTCTGCTGCTGCTTGTTGTATCTCTTTCTCAAATCCATAGATGTTGCTGTAGCGGTAGACTACTGTTCCCATAAGGCTGTGTGTGGGCGGAGCTTCCGGGTTACGAGTAAAGTTGGAAAACATCACCCAAACACGCCGAGTCCAGTGTCATCATTTATACGGTTGCCACCGTTCGTCCGACCTTCACCTGTGTTTCACCTGGTATATCAACCTTTTATTTAAATGTTTCACTTCTTCCTCTTCCTGCTCTTCCTTTGTCCTGTGTTGGTGCACATAATGCTGCAGGTGATGCATCCGTAGGATAAAATCCACATTGTATACACAGGAACTAGAAGTGAGAGTGGCTTGGAATGAACTGCACCACTGCTATTCAAAGTTAGCTCACAGAATCAAATAATCCAAAATAAAAACCTTAAATTCTGTTCTAAATGAATGTTTTAACTCCATTGTTATTTATCTAAACTATACTTAATCTGGCTTTTAGCTGAGCCAAACATCTCGAGTAGTTAGACAGAAAAACTGCAGTATTACTGCAGGGAGCTTGTTACAAAACTACATCTGCTGCTGATAGATTTAATCAGCGGAGCTACTGAGAAGTGGCGCTGTGGTTCTAGCCGTGCAAGCCATTTAACAGCTTTAGAAGCCTTGTAATCAGCCACACGGGGCCAGTTGACTATGTGATGCATTTCACCACGGGGCTGTTAGCTTTTGAGATACTGGTAATTCTATGCTCCACCAATTAAAAATGGAATAACTAATGAAGCAGGAAAGACATTCACAAGCTGTTTCCAGCTCCTGTGGCCTAGTCCTGCTGGACAGTTTACATTTTAATAAATGGAAACGCGTTTGTAGCTGTAAATACAGGACTGTTCAGCAGGTGAGTCTTACTTTGTCTTTTGGTGTAACTAAAGTATCATATTACAGTTGGGTAGTCTTGAGTCTGGTGAAAAAAACAAACATGGTTCCAACTTCAACAAGGGGGCCATCTTTGGTATCTGGGAAGTGACAGTCATGCTTACAGTGCGGTTACAGTGCATCCTCTCACTATACTGGGAAAAGGGAAACCAGTCAAGTGATTTATAGAAACATGTGCAAACAAAAGCAAAAGCAGTTTTTATTATACGATAATAAAACATCTGTACTTGGATGATCACAGCAGCCAGGTCAGGCTGATAGTGTTGTTGTTGTGTATTTTGGGTTTTGTTACCCTGTTTTTACTGCATTGTCAGTGTTTGGGGTCAGAGCACATTTTGAAAACAGATCTGCAGTTTCTTCTTCACTCACTATGTGTTAACAGACCTCTGCTGAATCATACCTGTTATTAATCTGTCTCTCTTCCACAGCATGTCTCTTCCTGTCGCAGCAGATGGCCCCGCCCCTCCCTGAGCCTGGTTCTGCTGGAAGTTTCTTCCTGTTAAAAGGGAGTTTTTCCTTCCCACTGTCACCAAAGTGCTGCTCATAGGGGGTCATATGATTGTTGGCTTTTTCTCTGTATCTACTGTACAACATAAAGCGCCTTGAGGCGACTGTTTGTGATTTGGCGCTGTATAAATAAAACTGAATTGAAGTGATGAGGCTTAGATGGCCAAAGCCTCATCAGAAAGGCCAGATTTCTCAGGACTTTCAGGTCCTGACACATATCTACTGCAGATACAGTGGAACCCCGACTTACGAATACCCCGTTTAACGAAAGATTCAAGTTACGAAGGCACTGAATGGCAATATTTCTGCCCGTGTTACGGCAAAATGCCCGAGTAACGAAATCCGCTCGCTCTGATTTGCTGAGCCTACAATGCCTTCTGAATCATGTGACAACCCCTTGTCTTCGCTGTTCCACTTGAACGACGTTGTTCTAGTTAGCAATTAGCCTATAGCCTATCGTTCAGCATCGCCTCACTCAAAAGGCGGGATGGGTGCTTCGACTTGGACCCTCGGGAACGGATTCATGTCGTACGTCGGGGTTTCACTGTAGTTGTACTTTTTTAGGCTTGTCATTTCATGTTAAGGAAACACTGCACATCATCAGAGATATGCCACGTTTTTGGCAAACAGCTTTTTGTGTTTGTGCAAAAATATGTTTTATGTCAAACGTTTTTTGTAGATGAGCTAAAGAAACGGTAACAAACTGTTGGCTCGACGGCACTGAGTGCTTTTTTGAGCTATATTTACAATTTACTTTAAATTAAATAAACAAATTGATTTAAACCATTTTTAACTAATGAGAGAGTAGAAAAAAAGTAGAGTATGGAATCATCCATTACACAGTAGTAAGATAAGGTAGTACATGTTTTTATACTGGGCTCAGTTATTTGAGTCATGAAACCAGTGACTCCATCAAGCTGCTTCCAGCAGTTCCTGCAGAGCAGCTCCTCAGGACCGAGCACCGCCACAGGCTCTCGGGGTTCACTGAGCCTCACTGCACTGTCCCTCTGACCACAGCCACTACCTGACTGTGCTTGTCTGTTTAGGTGTTACTGGTGGTTTCTCTACATGTGAATCCAGTTTCATTCAGTGACACCGACTTCTGTTTCTTTCATTGGTTTGCTGTAAACAATCTGCGTTCAGTATTCTGTCCTGGCTCTCTGACATCTCCCACTTACATGTTTTCTCTTTACAACCTTCACATTTTGTTTGTGCTTACTGACAATTTCATGCGCAGCTTACTGGGAACAAGCAACATCATTACCACACGTTTGATTTCCTTCCTATAGGAACTGTGTATTCTTTGTCCTGTTGCAGCTCTGCTTCCTTTCAATCAGTTCAAAAGCTTCTTATGGTATGAAAATGCTCACTTTCAGATCTCCATGTAACACCAGTCGAAAGCTTTCTCCTAACACAATTGTCATCATGTTTTTGATAGATGGGTTTGAGACGACACATTTCATCTGCAGACTTTTAGTCTAAGGAAAACTTTTAACCCCATTTGGACAAGTTTTAAAAAGTCATTACTGTAAAAAACCAAATGTAGACTTTATGTTAAAAATAAACGTAAATAACAGTTGAGTTTTTTAGCATTAAGACATTAAGGGAGAGCAAGCCAAGCAGTGCTGGTCTAGTGAAATCTAAAAATAGACACCAGTAAGTGTTCGGCCTGTCGCGCTGATGGAGACTAGCGTGTTGACCAAGGACTGTATACGCCTCAATTTTAAGATAGTAATTAAAATCCATACGACATATGTGAAGATGTTTCCTTCAACTCAAACCAACTTGATAAGAAAATATGAGTTTATTAGTTTGACCAGATCCCATCAGCTTTCATGTCAGGGGGACTATACTGCAGCCAGACACCAGGGGGCGACAGACGTGTTTGGGCTGCACTTTGGAGAACGTCAGGTTGTTGCGGTGTAGGCTACAGTCAGCGTGCTGGACAAGTTGGCCTGTTACTAACCACCTCGACAGCATGTGTGATGGCAGAAACCTTCAATAACTCATTCAGCACGTCAGCAATGAAACTCTGATGATGGAGAGATCCTGCCATGCAAGCAGAACAACTTAACTCTCTGGACTCCTTTAGGTGGTGTCTGAGAGGCGGATGTTGTGCAAGATAAAGACAATGTGGGACAACACCTCCCACCCACTCCATGACATGCTGGCAGTCACAGGAGCAAGCATTTGGATTCTGATTGTAACCTCACTGTCTGTCCTGGCAGGAGAACACACACAGACACACACACACACACACACAGACAGACACACACAGACAGACACAGACACACAGACACACACACACACAGACACACACACAGACAGACACAGACACACACACAGACACACACACAGACACACACAGACAGACACAGACACACACACAGACACACACACAGACACACACAGACAGACACACACACACACACAGACAGACACAGACACACACAGACAGACACAGACACACAGACACACACACAGACACACACACACACACACAGACACACAGACACACACACAGACACACACACACAGACACACGCACACACACACACACAGACACACACACACACTGGATTCAAAGCCAGGAGCTTTTTGACTTTATCAAATTAAGAAAACTGGAGGTGCTGGATTATAGACCAGACATTAAACCACCTTTGACTAAGACTGCAACATTTACACAGTGAAGCAAACCCAGTACATGTACTGGGGGCATGGGAGAGGTCACTGGAGAGGGGAAACAGCCTGAGACGGCTCATTTTGTGGGAGGTGTTTGATGTTTGTTTTGATGAACAGTTTTTGAAATTTTTAAAAAGGAAATAGTCTCAAAAATAGTTTCTTCATCATTTTGAGATCTTGTAATGAAAACAGTTTCATTGTTTTCCACTGCTCACTTGCCATCGCCCCAGACTCAGAAACGCCGTTCTCCTCAGGCCGTTCCTGTGACAGTTTGGACGCTGTAACTGTTTTGGCCTTTAATGTTAGCCTGTGCCAGTGAATAATTCAGCACCTACACTCCATTAACTGTTGTTTATTGAGAGCTCACAAGCGCCTCCTGCTGCTCACGCCACTGAACAGCAGCATGAATCTAAAGTGCTGCTGGGTAAAACACAGGAGGAAATATTGAAGCAAACACCTTTAGGCTGGCTACACCTGAACACATAGAAACTACTGGGGTCCATCTTGGCTCAGTAACCAACAGTAACTCACTGTCATTACCTCAGGTCAAACGTGTTTGCCAACAGTCCGTTACACACACAGACAGGACAGCAGCCACTCAGTCAGAATCTATTTTAATACATACATATTTTGGGATGTACATTAGAAGACAGTGAGTTCAGTGGGCTGATTCGACGATGAGAGTGGAAAGTTCACTTCAGCCAGATGTATTTATCTCCAACATCAGCATTATATCCACGGGCGTACTTCTTCCCAGGGATCTAGAAGGACCGAGAACAACAGAGGAGTGCATTTAACCAGTGCAGATGATGACGATGATGATAGTTGTGTCAGCTTCGCTGAGCTGCCTCTTGGACAACATTCCTTCAGTGGAAGTCATATTCAGCCAGGATCCAAATGCCCTTCTGAGGCTTTGTTTGTAAACTGGAGGAGATTGTTCCAGTATGTGTCACCCTTCTCATTCTCTGCTCTACGATCTGGGCTCACAACAAAATGTCAGGTTACAGCCCTCCGCAGCGTTATGATTCCTGCAGCAGTGGGAGGCGAATACGTCACCAGTCAATAAAGAGAAAAGGTCAGACCCAAATGTTTCCCCACAAGACCGATGATACAAACAACCTCGTAGAATATTCCACATCTGGCATTTGCCATCGAGTAACTACGAGCGAGTCAATAATTCAGCAGAAGGAAATGAGCTGCATCGTGTCGCCAGCGCCGCACTGGAAAGCTTAGCGAGTTCGGTATAAACGAGGAGGATTTATACAGCAGCCTCGATATGGTTACACAAGCTGTAATAAAGTGCTCAACAACGAGGTCAGGTCAGACTCCATGCAGCACACGGAGACTGAAGATGCTGTCAGACGGGGAACGGCAGCCGCACGCTGTTGTGTGGTGAAACGCGCAGCGCTGTGATCTCCAAACACATCGTCTGCATCCTTGGAGCTGCAGATGTGCTGAATGTGGCTCAGGGGCGCCGTTCTCCTGCCTTTGTGCCGCACTGTGTTTCTGTGCACTCTGCTGCTCCCAGCTGTCAATGAATGGCTTTCAGGGAAACCACAGAGAGCAATGTGGTGTGTGTGTGTGTCACATTACAGGCAAAAATACCCATCAGCTCTGTGCGGGTGGTGCAGTGTTTTCCACACACAGGCTTTACCTCAGCGGGCTGGCCCGTTCCTAACGGCTGCACAGATATATGACTGACTTCAAAATAAGAGCCAGGAAAACGTGTGTGTGGACGCCTACGTGTGTGAATGTAAGAACTGCAGAACGAGGAGACGTAGGGGACTCAAACCGAGGCCACGGCTGCATCTAATCTTTGATGACTCTGAACGTGATCTCTCTACAGATGTCAAAGCACCAGCTCAGTGCGGTCCTGTTCCATGCAGCTAATGTGACATGCGTACATACCGACTTATAGGCGTAGTATTTTTGATCGTAGTCGTGTGCTCCGATGGTTATCTCTGGCAGGAACCTGGGTATGTGGGTCAGGGTTGCCACCCTCTGTTTATCTTCCACACTGTCAAATGCAGAAAAGGGTAGAAAGCTCACGTTTGCATTCCAGTCGAAACGGTGTGTAAAATACATCCCAACACTCACAGCATCCTCATGTGGTGGTAGCTGACATCATCCTGCTCCACCCACGGCCCCTTTTCAAACTTCAAATATTCAATGTCTTCTGCCACCTGTGGACAGCGTGCGAGGCATCAGCCACTGTGTTTGTTTGGAGGTGAAGATGACATCTGCAGTTTAATCTTACCCTTTCAACATCTTGAGCCTGGGTTGCATCATAAGCCAGCAGCTCTGACGTCTCACTGAAAAGGAAAAGTGGAGGTGGGGGAGGTGGGGTGGTGTTACACAGAAACCTTCTGGGTCTTTCACACATTGCAGTGAAATTGTGTCCACTAATGCCCCCCTGCTTCCAGCTGTGGTGACAGTATAACAACAGTAATGATGTACTGAGGCTATATTACTGGAATATGAGCAAACGGTCACAGATCACTACTGAACTCAAACACCATGACGAGGAGACGACAGGAGTCCTCCTCTCTCCCTAATATTTGACCTAATATTCCAGCTTGAATCTTTTTTGAACACAAAAACAAGCCAAAAACTGAATTTTGGACAGATTGGCAGAAGCATTTCTCTCCCTTTTGTGGTCTGAAACTTTTGAGTCACCTCTGGATTTGGTCTAATATACTTTTAGGTAATTATTCAACCAACACGAAAGAATTTCGTGTCTAAATGATGTTTTAGGCAGAAGACTACGCCTGTCAAAGAAACACTAGGCCGTATGCAGTTAAGCCTCTGCCTTGAAGCCAGTGTCCATCCTTATATAAAGACTCTGGTCAGATATCTAACAGCATATGTAACAATCTTACCTGATTTTGGGGAGAAACGTCTTCTTGTAGCCCTCCTCGATGCTCTTCAGATATGGCAGAGGCACATTTTGAAGGTAGGACTGAGAACAAACACATGTAAAACATAACTCACCTATGAGGTGGTTTTCTTTTTATTTTCTGCTGTTCTAATGAAACACTGAGCCGACATCCTGTCTCCTGTCTAACAGAACATGTGCCTCTACCTTGGCGCTCTGCTTCAGCTTCTTCTGCACCTCCTCAGCTGGCAGGTCCACATAGATGACGAGGTGTGGCGGCAGGAACTCACAGATGCTAATGTCTTTGATCTCGTTGTAGTGCTGCACACCTGCAAAGCCACAGGTCGCACACATCATCACCATCAGGTGAAAAGTGGGGAGATGCTGCTGATTATCTGTATGTGTTGTAATACTCGCCCCCCTGCTGTTAGTGATGCAGAAGCACTTACACTCCTTCCTAATGTAGCCCTGTTTGAACATGGCCTCCAGGAAGACCACATCACTGAAGGGGGAGCGCTCCAGGACCACTCCCTGACCTAAAAAACAAAAGCCCAGGATGAAGATCTCTGCCGTACGCATCAACTGCACTGCTGAGTCAGAGATACCTGTGGTGAGCAGGTGTTCGATGGCATCAGAGTACTGGAGCAGCCTCATGTTGTACATCCACAGCTGCAGCCTGTAGCTGTTTCCATCTGCAGCTTTGGGGTCTGTGTAGAACTTCTCCAGGCTGCACATCCCATTAAAGTCGACGGGGAGCGGCTCCTTCTCCCCGGTCATCTTGTCCAGGTAGAAAGTGTCAGGCTCAGGCATGTACAGCATCCCTGCGCACAAACAAGTAGAAGCTGTTGTCTGCAGCGTAAACTCCAAGCACCATGTGCCCACTCAGTCTAAAGCTGCGTATCGCTGTGGTGGGAAAGAATCCCTGTGATTAGATAATTACCCAGTTTGTCGGCCAGTTTCTGGGCCAGCGCTCCTTTCCCCGAGGCCAGGTTGCCATCCACAGAGATGACTTTGCTGTACTGCTTTAAGCGTGGCGTGGTCCTCTCCCCCAGAGCGTAGGCCCACCAGCCATATCGCAGGCTTCTCACCGAGCTTGTATGAACGCTGGCCTGGATCATCAGAAATCAATGAATAAACCTCTAAATGATACGATGGGTTTGCTAATCACTCAAATGAACCATTATTCTATACATCGGTTGGTGTGAGTCAGTAAGTGTCTACACACAATGAAAGAATCCAACGTGTACACATCAAAAATAAATGTTACAAAAATGCTTCAATATGTCAACATTATATGTTTAATGAAAGCATTTTAAAGGACCCTGATATAACCAAACATGCATATCTGATTTTGCAGTAACTAACACGTGTACAGCTACTACCCTGACATAACCCCGCCCCCATCCCCACCCCTCAATGTTCACACGACTGTAGCGCAGACCTGACTCTAAAAACTGGATTAGGTACAGTAACATGCGATCAATGAGTCGATCAGTTCAATGTTGTTCTGTGTTTATTCCACCAGGTGTCAGGAGACCATCTGCTGATAGCAGGAGCATAAAGGGAGCCAACAACATTACAGCTGTGGGCTGCAGCCTGTTTGTGGTAACAGCTGTTGGGACGTTTTTAACTCAACTTGCATTAACAGAACATGTTGTCATCATCTCAGTTAATATTTCACTTGTGGTCAGCGGCGCCCAACGTGATGTATCTGCACTCACGGTGAAAACGGCGAGAAATCAGTGACCATTAAAGGCTGTCACGCCGAGCAGAAAGGACACAAGTGCAAATAAATGAGGGGATGCTGTCATTTATTGTCTTATTAATACCAATTACAGGGTTGATCATTCATTAAATGTATATTTTTCCTGTTCTATTGCATTTAGTTAGAGAAGCTGTTTAAGTGATTCCAGTCAGATCACATCAGTGCTCGGTGCTGGCAGATTTCTAAAAACCCAGGACGAGTCATCTTTAATTCTTTACAGCCATCACAAACTTTTACATGAACACGACGTATTTATTCAGCTGATATAAGCACAACGAACACGTAAGCCATCTTTACACAGCTTAGTCTCCACGTATTCAGATTCTTCTAAAGTGTGGTGCAGCAGCATCCACCTCCTGTCTGCATGTGCTGAGGTGTTTTATATTCTATCTGCAACTAAATGCACTTAAACACTAACGGATCCATCCCTGCACTACAAGATGATCCATAAACAGAGGAAATGACACGTCTATGACCGGAGCTGGTAAGGAGCATGAAGCAGCTGCACTCAGCCTCAAAAACTGTCAGGAACAAAACAACATATTAGCATCACAACATCAGCTAATACGCACTCATTTATTTAGACGAGCTGCTATTTTAGTTAGAGCTGGAAGAGCGATGTTGTTCAAATCCAGGCTGCTCCATGCAAACAGGACCAGGAGCACGGTACACAGGTGCACGGTACACAGGTGAGTGTCAACATTAAGACCAAGCCTGTGACTGAAGGGCGGTGATGGTGGCGGCTAAGCTAAGATAGCTTGCCCTTGTGAATCAGAGTGGAGCCAAGCCGGACAGAAACCCGGCACACCGCGGGTCCTTACCTTCGGCGCCGCGGTCACTACTCTGAAAGCAGCTGCTCTCGCCGGGATAAGCAGCCGAACTGTCCTCAGGGCCATGATAACCTGTGCACAAACCCTCCGAGCTGACCCGAAAGTCTTCGCAGCCCGGTGACGGAATTATACGTCACACACGCGAGGCCTCTGGGTACTTTGGCCCGTCGCACGCATTATACGTCGCATGGATGACGTACCGTTTTTTTTCCTCCAACTTTATTTCAACAGAAACTTTAACAGCAAACATAATACACGAAGAACACGTCGCACAACTGTAGTGCAACATTATAATACAGTGGAAGAAATAGGACAGAGGCAGGCGACACATACAGAGAAAAATGAAATAAAGAGAATAATAAGGATGAGCTTTATTTGTCAGCTGCCTGCAGCTGAGATGACAGACCCAGTCACAAACTTACATTGGGCCGACAGGTCAGGCTAGGCAGCAAAAAAAGGGATAGACAGTGAAATGTGTAACATATGGGGGCAAAGTCAGGGGGGGGAAGGGGGTTTCTGCCCATGATGAAATTTTCTTTCATGTTGGGAGATGAACAAATTTAGTCACATAAAGTTGTGTTTCTCTCCTGAAAGTGGAAACCTTTATAGATGTGGTGTTTGATTAAAATCAGATCAATGAGTCAGTATAACCAAATAACACGTTTTGGTAAAAACATACAAATTTTGATAAGATGCTGTTAGAGATGAAACTTGTGATATCTTTCCATAACAGCTGAGTGAAGGTGCCAGACCAAACAAACG
>NC_140541.1:3257500-3442500 GCF_057382185.1 Mchenga conophoros
CAGATTGCCAGTCCAGTCCTGCCATGAACTTGTGTTTTTATTTTCTGAAATTAGCAATAAAGCAGTGTGCTCAGTTTGAGGAGTGCAGATTGTTGTGATTTAAGGATTATAATTCACAGGGACGGAGTAGTCAAGACCAGCATTTTGATTTCCCACAAAATGTCTTGGAAAGGTTCCAGGACTGAAGCTCAGGGCTGCTGGTAGCAGGAGGTACAGCAGCTCATCTACTAACTGCAAGGTCGGTGCGTCTCTGGCTGCTCCCAGTCTGCATGTCAAATAACTCTGGGCAAAATACTGATTCCAAGTTGCTCTCTGATGCATCCATCGTGGTATGAATGTGTGTAAATGTTCAATAAAGATCACTGACTTAGAAAAAGCTTAGTGCAGAAGGTGCTGGAGGGATCGAGCTCTTTGGTCAGAGAAATGAAGCATGTTTGGAGGAGTACATGTATGAAGCATGGCAGTGGCAGCAGCATGCTCTGGGGCTGCTTTGCTGCCAGTGACACCTGTACATCAAAGTGTGTGGAATAATGAAGAGGACTACTTCCATATTCCTCAGCGTCACCTAGGATCAAAAGCTAGACACTTGGACACAATTAGATGTTCCAACAGGACAATGACACCAAACACATAACAAAATTAGCTTTGGACGTGTTAACCTGGCTGGAAACCAACCAGTACCAATTTCGTCAAGAAGAGCAGTCAAAGTAGATGTTAATGGTACCAAAAACATGTGAGTGAGGGACGTGCTAAGGAACATTTACTCACATGTGTTTGAGCCTCCACACTTTGACCCTGGTAGATTAGAGAGCACCTTATATAATAAATAATAAATATCATATATTATTATATAATAAATGTAACCTTTTATACCCAAAAGTTATTATCAGTGTATGCTGTAATATCACCTCACCCTGAAAAACAAACAGTTCAGAGAAATTGAAAGTGACCACAACAAACGCCTGACCGTAGCTGTGCGGGCTGACAGGCGCTGTCACTGGGACAAATACGCTTGTTCTTGTTTATGTTTGACTGCGCTGAGCTGAGAGCTGGTTGTTTGCTGACATCAATGATTAGTGGACTCCATTTCTAAACGATTGTTAGCTATCACTGTTCACTGTGGACGCTCTGAGGAGAAGACAGACATCGAGGCGACTCACACAGGAACAAGCGTAAGATTCACATCCTTTGGGATTCTTCTGGAAAATCCCCTGTATCCTTCACAACCCCACTCCACAGGCAGCAAAGGGTTCATGCAAGGTCTCATTCTGTAAGGCATGCTTTAGTTTCTGCAGGGACTGATGATGGAAACATGCTGTGAGCCTTTTAAGAGAAGTAAAAGTGAGTGCTGGTTATTTCTTTAATAATACTGAAGAATGCTGTCATGACAACGGTTAGTAAACGGCTTTGTCTTCATCACTGAGATTAACCTGAGCTCGTCTTTGCGTCTGCTGCTGTTGGTTTCATGTGACAGGATTTAACTTCAGATCAGAAGTTTAGTCTCTGCATAAACCGAGTTCACTTAACTTGCTTTAATGCTTTTAGAGCAGGAGGTTAAAGAAAGTGATGACCGCTGGTGCTAAAATAGTTTATACTTCACTAACAGAACGTATGTTATTCTGCAGAATGATCCACTGCTGATTTAAATAAAAGCATTTTGTTTTAAAGTGGTCCTGAGTGTTAGTTCCCCAGGATTTATGAGCTTATGTCTGGGGGTTGTCCTCCCACTAGGGTGACTGACCCACTACTGATCATGTGCCTCGTCACATAGAAAAGGCGTGATTCATTATCAGCAGAGGTTTTGGGTGAAACCATTGGGAGATCTTGCCTCACTTGATCATGTGACCGGCTGAGGTCACCTGATGCAAGATGTGAGGGGGGATTGAAGCGCCTGAGAAGAGATCTCCACACTGCAGACGCTCCCTCTGTCATCAGTATGGTTATAAGCTTTGTGCCATCTAAAAACAAATGTTAACCAAACGTTGGATCATTTATGATCATTCATTATTATCATCATCATCATCGTAATACATTAGTTATCCTAACCCCGCTCTACAATTGTACTATCCTTCATCCTCTTCCACTCATCTAATGATACTTTTACCCACCAGCATAAAGCACACTGAAGTACTACACACATTCTAACAGTGCCTGGTGTTTCTTTTGGGGGTTTTCTTTCAGTTAAACAAATTATAGATGAACTCAAAATGCAAAAGTCCCCATACTGCCACTTCAGTGTGACGGGCTGCAGCGCTGCTACCAATGTCCAAAGTGGACAAGTGCAGGAAATAAATGTCAGGTCGAAACTGTTGTTGTTTTTTGGTGCTTTACAAATAAAATTGAATTGCATTGCAAAGCTGAGGTGATTATCCTGCTTTAATCATGCTGCTGTGCAAAATACATGGAGTCATTATCAGCAATGCTGTGATCAGCAGCCTTAGTAAATATTAATGCCTCAAATGATTTCTCTCAGAGGATGCAGGCTGTGCAGAGTACTGCACATATCAGTTTTTAAACAATTCATTGGGAAAACTCAAACTGCTTTGTGACACGGATGCTTGAAACATGAGCGCTCAAAGCTGAAAATAGAAAAAGAGCCTGTAAGTACAAAGATTAAACATATTTGGACCTAATGGTTTGCTAAGCGTCATTGTTTGTTTTCACTTTGTTGTTGTTTTTATTTGTTTTTTAGTGTTTTATTGATTAAGTGCTTTATAAACTCAATAACATATAGTCTGTTTACAGACTTATTTATTTCAACATGGGGTTTTGATCAGCTGACGAGTCCCTCTTCCTCCTCACTGCTATGACCTGATGCAGGATAGAAGAGAGCAGCTGTTCCCTACTGTTTACCTCTCTTTCCTTAAGCTGTCTTTCTTGCCATTGGGATTAGCAAATCCAATCAATCCATATTGTTCTCGACAGTCTAACACCAACACTGAGCTGTAGTGGGCACCTTTTTGTCTGTCTTTGCACTGAAGTCTCTGTGAGTACTTCTGTCGGGACATCTCTGGCTGCCTCACTCGTTCACTCGACTGCAGGCGTGCTGTGACTCCATGTTTGCACCTGACACTGTCTGGCTGTCCTATGTCCTAAAAGATATGCAGCAGGTACTGAAACTGCTCACCTGAGTAAACAGTTTCAGTACCTGCTCAATATCTTCTTACCTGAAAGCCCAATCGAACAGTCTCTTTAGTCAGGGCAAATTCACTCATCTTTATGAGAGTCATCTGTCCACCGGCAGATTGTTTAATCGCTCCTCCACGTGTTTGATCTTCTTATGCCTGATCTCCAGGATTTGATTACAACAGTCCATCAGGAGGTGTGGTCTGTAGTCTGCTAGATTAATATGCACACTTCTGCTGAAATTATGTTGCAGGGGTGGTGGTGTGGTGTCAGTTTGCTCAGTGGAGGCAGTCTGTGGGGTTCACCTGCTTCAGCTGTTGTTGGTCTTTCAGCCCCCACAGAGGACAGCGAAATTATAACATACTTGAAGTTCAACTAAGTGTTAAGAACAGTGAGGAGGGTCCACTGCAGCCCCTGTACGTATTTTTCACAGGTCACAGTTTTTCCTAATTCAGTTACAAGAAAGCTTCCTAAGAGAGTTTGGGCTGAAGGGTGGAGGGTGGGCGTAGCAAACACCTGCTGTATAGGCTGTTTTTGTCTCTGTTTTCATGTGTGGTTGCACATGTTTCAATAAATCACATTACTGACTGCTTTCCAAAGTTTAATAATGACGCTGTAAAATATGTTTTTAAGATAAGAAAAGATGAACCTTTATTCCATAAATGATGCATGTGCTCATCTGTGCAGCTTAAGAAAAAACAAGCGTTCTAGCTCAGATTATTAGCGACCTTAGGCTAACCTCAGGTGGGACAACTATATATACTATAGGCACACAGATACTGCAGCATAGTACATTTCCTGAAAATTCTTTTTATGATGCTGCAGTGTCCTGACGGGAAATGGGGATTTCTACCAGCTGCCTTAAATAACCTGGAGTTCATTGTAACAGCTCTGTGGTTGAGGATATAATAGAGTTAGTCAGTCACATCTCACTGTGAAAAATTCCCTCCTGTCTTCACACACAATTCTTCCCTTTCCAAAGGGCAGCAGTCCTGCTTCTTGTCAAGCCTCTGCCTGTTTGAAAAGCCCTGCAGTGCACTGTTGTCCAACAGGCATCTGATGCAGTTTTCTTTCAAACACGCAGCAAAAAACGAATCTTTCTGTGGTATGTAGCAGCCTCACAAACTAACAGCACAGCATCACAACAACCCAAGAGCTGCAGTACAGGAGGTTCCACATTTACCTCGGTTCCTTCACCAACTGACGGAGAACTAATAACAGAGATGCTGCTCCTCCCACGTGATCGTCTTTACATCCGTGTCATATAAAACCTACAGAGGTTCTGTTGCTCGCACACAAAGACCTTACTGACCAAGTTTAATGTCAGGGCCCACCCTTCTGTGCAGCTGATTCCACTCAGCAATTAGGCCTGGAGTACTTCAGGCCAGGCAGCGCAGCGTGCCAGAGAGCGTCTCCTTGCACTGAGCTGTGTTTAAATGCATTCTTGTGCTCAGTGGAGAGGAGGGTATAAGCACTCAGTGCAGCCCTGTCATCAGTTATTCTTCATGTATTGGGAGAGTCAAACCTGTCTCATCTGTTCAGACTGTTGCAGCGTCACCTGCTGTATAACAGCCTTTAAATGCTCCTGTTATTATCTATAGGAACAGGCCTGGGGAGTAACAAAGCACAAATACTTCATTACTGCACTTAAGCACAATTTTAAGGTGTCTGTACTGTACACAGTGTTGGTCAAGTTACTTGAAAAAAGGTAATCAGTAACTAATTACTGATTACTTCCCCAAATAAGTAATCCCGTTAGTTTACATATTAATTGATTACTTAGTTACTTAGTTACTTTTTAAAAACACGATTTACAACCTGAATAGGTGATAAATAGATCTTTCAGCCCAATTCTACTTTTTCTACATAATCCATCATACAAAATGTAATCAAATGGAAAAGTCTCTTTTTAAAACTTGTTTTATTAGTTTTAATCTTTTAACTTTATGCATCAAGCAAAAATTTAATTATATGCAACATTCTCTGACTTGAATAAATTAGTTTAACATTTAAACCTATTTTCTGCACATTCCAGCTCATAAAATAAAATATTTTTTGTGTTTACACTCAGTCTTTCAAATAGATGCAAGTAAAACACAGCAGAAAATAAATAAAGTCAAAGACTCAGCGGTCCTGTTGCTCTATTTTCACCTGTAAAGCAGGAGTGGGGTAGGCGGAGGTTTACCCTGGTGCAGGTGTGCCGCGGTCAGTGGAAGAATCCGTGAGTTTCTCTGTGAGTTTCCCATCACGTCGTAGCTACTCGGTGCTTGCTCGGAAGTTTAGGGGTTTTTTGCTGTAAAAAGAAGTTTTCTTCCCACGCACAGCGGACACTAATGTTTTTGTCCCTTTTTATGGAATCAAACTCAAAGTAAGGTCAGTACTTCCACGCTTTAAACGCTGCACGCTCATACTCTCTCTGCACTCAATATATGATCCATTGTTGATCTGCACACAGCTGTTGTCATGAACGGCGCACTCGCTTACGTCACTGTCGTGAGACATTCTCGCAAAAAATCACGGTTTTAGTAACGCAGTAACGCAGCGTTCCTACGGGAACGTAACGGTAATCTAATTACCGTTTTTGCAATGGTAATCCCTTACTTTACTCGTTACTTGACAAAAGTAATCAGATTACAGTAACGCGTTACTGCCCATCTCTGACTGTACATGAGTATTTTCTCTGACTACTTTACTTTAACAAATAGCTGTACTTTGACTTTACGTTTAACACATTAGAGGGGCGTTATTGTTTCATCACTGCAGGCCTTTGAACATCAAATTGATTTGAGCCTGAACAGAAACACATGAAAGGCAGACATGTTTGTGTATTAAACACCAGGAGAGACACAAAAAGATATGAAAGAGGCAAAACTGTGTGCCTGCCAGGGTTCGAGTCTGACGGTGCTTTTTTCAGTTTGTTGTTTTTGCCCAACACTGGAACGACTGCAGGGGTCCACACGTTTCAGTTGCGGTATTTCAGCATCATGCTAGCCCCACTGAAGACCAGTGATGGGAATAACGGCGTCACAAACAACGCACCAGTTACTGTGAGTTGTGAGCCATTACTCCACCTGCTGAATCCACCTTAACCTCGTCCCTTCTCATTTTCCTGTTAGAGGCAAAGCCATTGTCTACAATGTAGCTCGTGTTTTTTCCTCCTTAAAGGGAAAGACCATCTCTGAGTCGAGGAGGGGGCCTAAGGGTGCATCTGTCACCATCTTACAGTGCTGTGATTGCAGCCATTCCCCAACACTCTGTGAATGGGACTCATGACCATTGATCAGTGGTCAAGACAATTTGCATATTACTGATCAAGGAAGTGATGTCTCAGCCCATTGTTCCTTCAGTGGGCTGGTTTCAGTCATTATGCAAATCTAAGGTTTTCTAAGGTTGAAACCTGCAGTCAGCTGAGACTGAAGACGTCACCTGATGATGACGAAACGTTTCTCCCTCTGAAAACATCCAGATGAACAGAATCAACCTTTTGGGGACTCCTTAAAGGAAAATTAAAATTTAGACTGAAATTGTTTTTATTTCCATCTTCTAACATTTTGTTATTATTACATTAATAAAGCACAAGGTTTAGTTAGCTTTGCAAAAAGATAGCTGGCAGAAGCGTCCTCCAAAGAGCTACTCTTTACTTTTTTACTTTCAGTACATTTAAGAATCTGTACTTTTACTTGAGTATTTTTTACTAGTATCTAGTACTTCTACTTCAGTAGTTTCTGTAGTTTGGCCACCTCTGTGTAAAAAAAGTTTGAATTACTACATTTTGAAAAAATACCTAACAAAAGTGAATATATTCAGTATTGTTAGTTATTTTTCAAACTGTAGTAATATGATACTATGATATACTATTATACTATAAACTATAATACTTGGCATTATTTAAATTTAAATAATGCCAAGTATCATAGTAAATGTAGTGGTAATGTAGTGTAAGTGGTTTTAATGGAGTTATTTTGGTGGCAAAGCAGCAGCTTATTAAAGACCTGTGGATTCACCACAGCCTCCCAGCACTACCAGCACTGCATCACCTGCTTTGAAAGCAGCATAAAGAGCTGCAGTGACAGAAGCCTCAGAAGCCTGTCACTGCTGCATGCTGTGCTGCTGCCAGTGTCTGCATTTCACTCCAACGTTTGCAGCGATGCATTGTCACCGGCTCGGTTTGATGGATGTAGGTAGCTAATCACAATCAAGCTCATGTTCATTTACAGCTGAATTCATTTCTGTTTCAAAAATCATGCCAATCAAATAGAGCTGGGCGATATATCGAGTTTTTAAAACATATCGATATATTTTTATACGAGATATAAGATGTGACAATATCCTTTATATCGATATAGTCTATGTTACGTTATAATTATAGTTGTGGAGCCGCAAGTTTGCCTCTCTTTCGTCCACTTTTGTCTCTACGCAACGTTACTCCGCCTCGCCTTCACTGAACACAACTCCCCCTCCTCCCCCATCGCTTCACGTGCAGGCAGCGACAAGATGGACACGGCAAATCTCCGTTAACGAGTTACTGCGCATCGCCCCATGCGTGGGGCTGGACGGCGTCAACGTGCTAACGAGCTAAACATGCTAACGAGCTAACAGCGCTAACCCTAAAATCCTTTCATTCTCTCAAAAGTTGATAGCGCGCCTTATGTATGAATTCTGGTTGTGCTTGATGGCCGCGAACCGATTTTATGTGGTACACGGCGCTCAGCAATCTGTCACAAATGTTTTAGTACGACTTTGGTCAGCTACGGAGCTGCACCGCTTGATAGATTGTCGGCGCATTACGGCTACCGAAGAGCTTCGCGGAGTGATACGTACTGTGCATCAATGTAATATTACCGTATTGTGTGTGTATAAGGACCATAAATGGCACCTGTAAGAGACGTGGTTATGAAGCGGATTTCAAACTCCAGGCTGTCAGTCACACAGTAAAACTTGGGAACAGAGCAGCTGTGAAATCTGTCTGTCTTTGTTATTACGCTCAGCGTCTTTTAGTTTACATTTTGACTGCACAATTGTGAGCTCTTTGTTTAGCACAAAAACAACCTTGTTTTCTTTTATTTATGGAGCATTATTATTTAATGAATGCTCATAATTTAATTTTGAGTAATTTTTCATGTACATCTGTGCTGTATGTTAATAAAAGTGCCTGTGTGACATCTGGGACACAGCTTTGACTAAGAACTCTCTTTTTGTTCTTACTTTATGGCTTAAAAAAAAATATCGAGATATATATCTTATATCGCCATCCAGCTAAAAAATATCGAGATATGAATTTTGGGTCATATCGCCCAGCCCTACAATCAAAGACCGTGTGGAAATGATCTTGATGAACAAGATGATGTGTAAATTAAACTGAGATAATTTAAAAGCCTATGAAAAAAAACCTTCTTATTGGGGGAATCAGTAAAAGTAAAATTTCCAGTCGACCTACAGTAATCACTTTCCCTGCTGCACTTTACAACAGATCTCATTCACAGTAACTGAAGGCCCGAAGGCGACGTGGTAGAGCTTTCTTTCTAAAGCCTCCATCTCAGGCAGTGCTCTGCAGGAATACAAGATATTTGCACACGTCTTCTTTTAATGTCAAAGTTTATGTTTAAATCTTTCAGAAAGTCATGACCTTACTGACACAAAGACAGAACAACCCAAAACACTTGAAATCTGACTGCACTTTTTCATGAAAACAAAGCATTTACATTAACACGCTGTGTTTGTGCTGCAGGTGGAAACTGTATCTGACACCCTGTTAAAATGATTCTTCGTGTGTATTTGAACCAGTGACAGTTTTTCAGGAGGGAATGTGAGGATGGCATCTGTTATGAGGAAGTAGCTGTTTACAAAGAAACGATCTGGGTAGTTTAGGGTGTGAGCAGTGTCAGCGAGAACTGTCTGTGAGCAGGGTGAGGTCAGGTGACGCGGTGAAAATCACCCTGTTAAACGTCTGAGAGATGCTTTTCACAGTACTAACATGAAAATACTACACTGCATCCCAGACAGAGGTGGGTAGTAACGAGTTACGTTTACTTGAGGAAGTTTAGGTAAAAAAATTTACTTCTAAAAGTTCAATTTTTCAGATCATTTATTTCACACATTAGGTACTGCTAATAAGAAATCATGCTGCCAATGGATCTACCTGTAACTTTTTCACCAATCAGATGTAGCCGTGCAGTCACATGACCAGATATAAAGTGTGTGGTGTGTCCTGTGTGAGCCGAAACAAACGGACATTTCAGCGAACAACAGCTCAGCTTCTCACCTGAGGAAACATGTGGCAGTCACTTGGCTCTAAATATCTCTTTGCTGTGGTAGGTGGACGTCAGTCTTACGTTACAGCAGCTGTGTCCCTGATCCAACGCATGAATCAAGTGGCTGAAGCACCACCTCAGCATGCAGTCAAGTTCCTGATCATTTTATCCAGGTGTGCAAGTTTAAAGGTTTCAGGACAGCGGCCCTCGAGGACTGGAGCCTGACTTCTCTGGGTTGTAGAATCACAGTCTCAGGCCTTGTTCACATTTACATGTATATTTCTGCTGCGTTTGCAACTTTATTATAAGAAAAGGTTTTTGTTTTCTTTTTTTACCTGAGTATGTGGGGATTGTTAGAAAAAAATATCCCTTTCTCTGCTGGAGACTACATCAGCAGGGGCAGCTACCAGAGGGGAAACCGGGGGCCTCCCCCTCCCAAAATACTAGTCCCTAAAATACTTGTAAAAACGAATTACTTCTTTGTTGAAAAGCCTCTTATAGACCTTGTTTTCTTAGAATATGATACAATAACTCGTTTTAAAGTGTTTTTTGTGGATGTTTTGTTGACTCCATTTACACACAGGGGATTTTCACATACTTTAGTGTGCAGCTATGTGCCACCCTGCTTAGACCTCTTGTGCCTCCTTTGCCACCCCATGAAAATCATCCAGAGCCGCCACTGTTCATCAGTAATTAAGCTGTTTTAATATCTTTTCATCATCTTTGTCCTGACTCCTTCTTCAGTAAACTTTATAACTAAGAGGAAAGGCTAAACGCTGTCAGAGAAACTTCCAGTTACATCTTTTAAAAGACTCTTTTAGCTAGCGCTGCTTAGCTTTGTATATATTCATCTTTTTAATCTTGATTTTGAAATCACCACAAACTTCTTCAGCCACAAGCGGAACAAGACCAACGCTGGGCCAAACACTTCCGCAATACTCTGAACCAACCCGAGCCACTCCGCCTGTTCGAGGCCGAAGACCTGGCACCTTCCATGGACCTCCTTCCTGTCGATATCAGACAAATCAGTGCCGCCAAAGTCAAGACAGCGATCCAACTCCTCAAGCGTGGAAAGGCTGCAGGCCTGGATTAAATCCTCCCCGAAAGGCTGAAGCATGGCGGACCCCAGTTGGAAGCCGCCCTTACAAGACTCCTAAACGCCTGCTGGTCAACATCACATGTACCTACATAGGACAATAAAGTTACCAATAACCAATAACCTGATGATTGGACAAAAGGCGTCATCATCAAACTTCCAAAGAAAGGTGATTTGGGTGACTGTAACAACTGGCGAGACATCACATTGCTGTCGGTACCCGGGAAAGTGTTTTGCCTCGTTCTTTTGTATTGGTTACGACGTGCAGTGGATGAACGATTGCGAGAAGAGCAGGCTGGCTTTCAGAGTGGCCGGTCATGCGTTGAGCAAATTTTCACCCTCCACATGATCATTGAACAAACATTGGAATACCGAAGAAAGATTTCTATTAATTTCACTGACTTCGAGAAGGCCTCTGACAGCGTCCACCGGCTGACTCTATTCAATTCAATTCAATTCATCCATCCATCCATTCGCTTCTGCTTGTCCTTTTCAGGGTCGCGGGGGGCGCTGGAGCCTATCCCAGCTGTCATAGGGCGAGAGGCGGGGTACACCCTGGACAGGTTGCCAGTCTGTCGCAGGGCTAACACACAGGGACAGACAACCATTCACACCTAGTGGCAATTTGGATTATCCAATTAACCTATCCCCACAAGCTGCATGTCTTTGGACGGTGGGAGGAAGCCGGAGTACCCGGAGAGAACCCACGCAAACACGGGGAGAACATGCAAACTCCACACAGAAAGACCCCGGCCTGATGGTGGAATTGAACTCAGGACCTTCTTGCTGTGCAGCAACAGTGCTAACCACCGTGCCAACATGCTGCCTGGATTCAGGGTCACCTGGTCCAGCCCTAACTATATGCTTTAGCAAAAAGGAAAGTTTTAAGCCTAATCTTGAAAGTAGAGATAGTGTCTGTCTCCTGAATCCAAACTGGAAGCTGGTTCCACAGAAGAGGGGCCTGAAAACTGAAGGCTCTGCCTCCCATTCTACTTTTAAATACTCTAGGAACAACAAGTAGGCCTGCAGAGCGAGAGCGGAGCGCTCTAATAGGGTGATATGGTACTACAAGGTCATTGAGATAAGATGGGGCCTGATTATTTAAGACCTTGTATGTGAGGAGCAGGATTTTGAATTCAATTCTGGATTTAACAGGAAGCCAATGAAGGGAAGCCAAAACAGGAGAAAAAAGCTATGGGCTGTCCTACGCCACTATGGAGTCCCTCAGCAGTATATAGATGCCTTTCGTAGTCTCTACCCCAACTCCTGTTGCTGCGTCCGGATGGATGACGGCTGCACAGATTTCTTCAAGATCAGTACTGGCGTCCGACAAGGATGCATGCTATCCCCTTTTCTCTTCCTGTCGGTAATTGACTTCATCATGCGACGATCAGTTGACCAAGCTGGCATAGGTGTCCCCTGGCACAAAGCACGTAATCTCACTGACTTGGACTCGACTCGGACTAAACTCAGGAAGACCTCCAAAAGTTGACCACGGCCCTGCAGAGGGAGGCGACGAAAGTCGGATTAAGAATCAGCGCCGAGAAGACCAAGTTGGCTATGCATGTGCCCGCGTTCCAGTCATGAGCAACCAACAACGTGCTGAAGAGGTGGAGAATTTCACATATCTTGGCAGCATCATCTCAATTGACGGGATCTCTGACTGAGATGTCGACGTCAGAGTAGGGAAGGCGGTCGGTGTCCTGCGACGTCTCCAACCTATTTGGAACTCAACCTCCCTGAATCAAAGGAGCTTGCAAAGAAAAGCGTCTGGACCTTTTTTAGTTACTTGAAGACGTTTCACCTCTCATCTGAGAAGCTTCTTCAGTTCTAAGGTCAAATGGTGGAGAGTCCCAGATATAAACCTAGTGGGAGTGACCCCCCACAGAGGGACAAAAGGACCCCCTGATGATCCTCTAATCGCCTGAGCCAAGGTGTGAAACTGGGCGTGGGTCCCAATCAGCCAGAGTTTCGGGTGTGTTCATTGTGAAACCTGGCCCCACCTTATCATGCGAATTCCTGAGGTCAGATGGCCCAGGATGTGAGTGGGCGTTAAGACGTCTGGGAGGGATCTCAAAACTGGATTATAGATGGCAGAGAGTTGGTGTCGTAAACCCCGCCTCTGTTCAAAGATGGTCGCTCACAGTGGACATAGATGCTTCTTTCACTCCTCTTTCAAACCATCTGTCCTCTCTGTCCAAAATGTGAACATTGGCATCCTCGAAGAGTGTCCTTTATCCTTAAGATGCAGATGGACTGCTGAGTCTTGTCCTGTGGAGGTGGCTCTTCTGTGTTGTGCCATGCGCTTGTGAAGTGGCTGTTTGGTCTCTCCAATGTAGAGGTCTGGGCATTCCTCGCTGCACTGTACAGCATACACCACATTGTTAAGTTTGTGTTTTGGAGTTTTGTCTTTCGGGTGAACCAGTTTCTGTCTGAGTGTGTTGCTGGGTCTGAAATACACCGGGATGTCATGCTTGGAGAAAACTCCTGAGTTTCTCTGATACACCGGCTACATAGGGGATGACAATGTTGTTGCGTCTGTCCTTCTTATCCTCCCTCGCTGGTGTCTGGTCTTCTTTTCTGTGCCTCTTTGCTGACTTTAAGAACGCCCATTTAGGATAGCCGCACGTTTTGAGTGCTTCCTTTACATGTGTGTGTTCCTTCTTTTTCCCTTCAGGCTTAGAGTCTGAAGGAAAAACTCAGCCACTTATAACATTGCTAAACACCTTGCTACCATCCTTGCTCCTCTCTGATTGGGACCCACGCCCAGTTTCACACCTTGGCTCAGGCGATTAGAGGATCATCAGGGGTCCTTTTGTCCCTCTGTGGGGGGAAACTCCCACTACGTTTAAATCTGGGACTCTCCACCATTTGACCTTAGAACTGAAGAAGCTTCTCGGATGAGAGGTGAAACGTCTTCAAGTAACTTAAAGAAGTCCAGACGCTTTTCTTTGCAAGCTCCTTTGACTACGATGACCTGGATGACTGAGAACCTTCACAGACAAACCTCCCTGAATGTTAGGGTCAAGATCAGACTATTGAACTCCATTGTCTTTCCTATATGCTAGTGAAACCTGGCGCTCAACAAATGCAATTACTCGACAAATGAAAGTGCTTCAACAACGTGGCCTGCGGTGAATCCTGAGAATTTCCTACCGAGACCGAACAACGAATGAAGAGGTCTTACAAAGAGCAGGCACCCGCCCTTTAGCCAATGTTGTTGCAGAAAGGCGCTTCCGCTTTGCGGGCCATATTTTACGTCTACCCCCTTATCGCCCGGCCAAGATTGCCATTACATGGCTCCCACGCACTGGCAAGCGAAACCAAGCTCAACCAAAGATCACATGGCGTCGAACATTTATTGATGATCTGAGAACCGTTGACATTGCCTGGGACGAAGCTTAAGCAGTCGCCACTGACTGACATCGATGCCCGATGCGCCTCCTGGCGTAGGAGGAACTAAGTAAGTCACCACAAACTGTTTGTGCGGGATATGAATGGCACAATTTTTGTTTTTTAGTGGAAACACACAGACGGTATGACCTTTTTTTTTCTTTCAAAAAGGGGGAAAAATATATTTTTTAAAGTGTATACAAACTGCTTAGTCACATGTAGTTTCATAGTCTGATTTCTTTTTTCTGCCAACAGAGGGCCCAACCCCACAAAATTAAGATCTATACAGAACAAATAGACTAGGAAGACAAAAGTCTTCCTCTTCTACTGAGCCACCTGTGAAGAACTCATTGGCTCTACGCAGGTGAAACTTCTGCTCCTCCTACAACCACCTACGTTGGTGAGGCCAACCAACCATTTCCTATAGCTGAGATAGCCTCCTAAAGAATATCACGGAAACCTAGCAACCTCAGTGTAATGCCAAGGAAAACTTTGTGCTCAAAAATACAAGAAGCTGCCAAGAACAAGAAGAACATAACCATCAAAAAACTGAGCACTGTCAACTATGTTGCTACCACACAGACTGCTGGTCAGCCAGAAAACAGCACCTACAAGTCACTTGTCCCTGGATGACATCTCTTTTTTGCACTGACTTGTAGACCTCTTAAAAGTTTGACTTTCCTACCGCAGCATTAGAAGAAATCCATTCAAGGGACCAGGACATCAGATAGTGGTTCAAACTTCTTGACGGCCTTTGGATTATATATATATAAGCCACCAATGGACAGGAGGGTGGAGGGTTCTTGATGATGCAGTTAGAGGTGGAGTATCAAGATGTGTGTGCGTGTCATCTGCTCAACCTTATATCATCAGCCACTGCTGCAGAAGCTGCTAATGATACATACAAGAGGTTGTCTCAGTTAGAGTCTGCAAAATGTCATGCTCTGTGAAATGAAACCAGCAGGTCAATCATCGCTAACGACAAAGTGGAACATGAGTAAGCAAGTTTCAGTTTTTCTGACCCCGTCAGTCTCGTTGTAGCTCCGTGGTCCTTGATGTGCAAAGAGTTGTGCGCATTCATAGAGAGAAAGCAATCTGCAATGTTTGCATGCCGTTAACGATCAAGAACTTGTTGACAGAACTTGTACTGTTTGTAAATATTAATGTGTGACTAATGGGTGAATCCACACTTCTTTAGTAACTCTGTGTCACACAGACAATGCACAGTAATCATATTGTTGTGAGAATGGCTATGGTTTATCTTTTTAAACCTTTTTAGGTTAAATGCTGCTGAAATGGGATTTTTGGCTGAGTACACTGCTGTGATGAAGCCTGTTGCCATGGCCCGTTACATCCTCCAAGGGAAATCATCTGTGCACATGCTGTCAACACTTTACCAGCTGCTGGAGAAGCTGAGGAGGCTGAGTCATCTTGCAAAATGTGTAGAAGTGTGTTGATACCCTGCAGGACGGGATCCAGAAACGTTTCGGGGAAGTGATGAAAAACCCTGATTGCAGCTGCAGTACTTCAAGATTCAGGACATCCTTGACCACAGAGGAGAGCATCTTAAAAGCTGGGAAATATGCTTGTTATGCATTAAATTGTGAGCCACTGGACACTGACTTATATTGACTTTAATGGTTACTGTGATTTAGGATTATAGTGTTAGTTAGAAAAAAACATCAGTGTTATAAAGTTGTCATGGCAAACATGAGACGCTTGGAAGTCTGTACAGCACAAGAATCACGCACAGACAGAAACCTCTCGACTTCTTCAGACATCACCCTGACAGAGATGAAACCAGCACAGAGTAATATTATATGAGCAATATTAATTTAAAGTAATGCTACTCGAGTACAATTTCTGGCTCCTCAACCCACCTGTGGTCCCAGATCATATTGTTACTTCATACTGTGCCAAGACAAAACTGTAAAAAATTATTTACATTTCAATCCTTGCACAATCCTGAACTTTTATTGTACTAAAATGTTTAATATTGTTTTTCTTCCAGTCTGTGTTCCTAGTTTCAACAAAATTAATGGAATTTTTAAAGCCACAACACAAAGATGTGTTTAGACCATAGTGCTTCTAGCGTTGCAGCGATTTTCCTGCTGTAACATCACAATAGCCCAGTCCACAGAATGAAGTCATTAAAGCAACACGTTTGGGTTGTCAGGGACTGCTGGAAACATCCACTTTTTTATCATTTAATTCCAAAAAATAAACTATTTTGTATTCATTTCACATAAAGTCAAATGATTCAAGCTTCTTTTTGTAATCATTGTGATTATTATGGCTCATAGTTCATTCAGAAATCCAGTAGAGAGGCAAAGAATCCAAAGTGTTTTAAGTTCAGTGTGAAGCTTCCAGTCTGTGATGATTTAGGTGCCGTGTCATGCTGGTGTTGGTGGTGGTTCGTCCACTGTGTTTTATCAAGTCCAAAGTCAACACAGCTGTCGACCACATTTTAGAGCACTTCATGTTTCAGTCATCGAGCCTGACAGAGATGTTCATTTATTTTTCCAACAGGACTCGGCACCCCCCAAATGGTCTGCTGACCATGTTAACATGTTAACAACTGCTCATCTGACCTGAACCCAATCCAGAATTTGTGGGATATTGTCAAGAGGAAGATAAGAAACCCAAAAATACAGATGGGTTGAAGGCTACTTTCAAGGAACCTGGACTTCAGTAACAGCTCAGCAGTCCCACAAGCTAACTGCTACATGCCGCGTGACTTTGATAGAGTAATTTGTCATGAAGGAGCCCCAACAAAAAAACTTTCAGAAGCTGGACGTTTCTTCCAAATCCTTTTTTGATTGGTCTTAGAAATATGTTCTAATAACATGCTGGATTTCACGTAATCATGGGATATATAATAATAACAATGACAACAAAAGTTCCAATCCTCTAAGTTGCCTCTAACAGCTTGAGTGTTGATTTCTGTGCCAAAGACTCAATTTTCTGTGAAAACCCAAAGGTCCTGACATTGATGCTCCCTCCTGTGTGCCATGCCTCACTCCCCTCTTCTACTTTCTCACAACTGTGTAAGTAAAAGACACACTAGAACAGGGATGGGGAACTCCAGGCTTCAAGGGTCAGTGTCCTGCAGGTTTTGGATGTGTCCTTCATCCAACACAGCTGGTTTAAATGTCCTGAAGTTCTCCAGAGGCCTGGTGATGAACTAATCATTTGATTCAGGTGTGTTGACCCAGGGTGAGATCTGTCCCTCAAGGACACCTTCCCTCGAGGCCTGGAGTTCCACACCCCTGCCAAGAAGATTACAAATGAAGTCCACTACATCAACAATCGATCAGCTCACAGCACAGTCAATCAACACAAACACCAAACAAACAGAAAAGAAAACAGGTCTGTCTTCAGATAGTAGCTATGGTGAAGGGCTCACTGCCAACTTGAAGAAGTGTGTAGATGGACAGCGTTAGGTACCTGGATTGCCACTTGCACAGAGAGGTCTATATTTTCTTACAGGACAAAAATTTACCCTAATCCAGTCTCTAAGAGATGATGTGATGAATCCTGCTTCCGGGTCCAGACTACTCAGCGTTTAATAAGGCTCTTGTGTTTTTAACATGTTTTAATGCTCTGTATCTTGTTCTATTTAATCTGAACAAGCCCCTAAAGCAGTCAGTGATCACTGTCGGCCTCTCTCGGTTTTTATTAACCCTGTTCATTTTAAAGCTCAGTTTTTAAACCCTTCCGATGTAACTGCAGCCCAGCCCATGCAGCAGTATGTTATGACTAACCTCGTATTGTGGATGGATTAGGATGACCATGTTTTGATTTCCAAAAACGAGGACACTTAGCTCAGTCATGAAGAAACATATTTAACATATTTAAACCATGCCTTCTCTGTGAGGTTAATGAATTGTGAAATAAAATATGTCATATTGTGGCGGACCACCAGGTGTCTTCACTCACACCCAAGTTGAAGGGAAGTGCTGGGGTGGAGATTTTGGCGCTTACTGTATGTGAAGTTCTACAGAGTCAGTTAATAAAGCTGGAATGAGACACTGAGACCTCTCCTGTCGTTATTACATACCTCCACAATATAGGCTTTTACAAGTCAACAAGTGCAAAAAAACCCCCAAACTTAAAAATCTCTGGAATTAAATAATGGTACAGAAATAATGCCTCATCTGCATAAGAAAAGAGGGCTGGACTGGAACAAAAATCGGCCCGGGCATTTTGACTAGAGACCGGCCCACCAGGTATTACAGGAAAAGCGATAAAGCCTTTGAATGAAACGCTGTTGTGACAGTGATGTACAGTCTTTTTGGTATATGTATGATTTCTATACATTTTACGTCAGATAAAACTTTGGTCGTAAGATTCAGATAATTATTTATTAAAAGCATTTTAAATGAGAATAAGAAAGAAAAGTATTTCTTTGTGCCCCCCTCTCCCTGTTAATGCCCTACCTGGCCCCCTGGCAACACTTTGCTAGACCCGCCCCTGCACAGTTACCAGCTGTCAGCTACTTAGAAAAGGATCCTGGTGTTATTTGTCTCACAGAAACAGTTCATAACTTCCCTTCATTCCTGTCACCTAAAAGGTAAACCTGTTTCTCCATCACCTGCTCAGCTCTGATGATTCAGTAAGGACATCTCCTGGTTTCATCTTCATGTTTCCCTCTCACCACATATCTGTATAGAAGCTGTATAGAAACTCCTTCATGCTAGCTAGTACACAGTACGAGTTATTGTAACTGACTGTAAAAAGTCAGCACAACAAAAATAAACTCCACCTAAACTTGGTTTATATCTGACCCAGATAGACTGCAGGTCATAACTTCTTACCTGAAGTTCAGTTCACCTGACACTCGCCTCGGGTCTCTGCTCCTCCTGCCTCCCTTTTCCCTCATCAACCTGCTGGCCTCTGAGGAAGCTCCACCATAGCCACCACCAAACAACTGAGTTATTTTTACACATCGGCCATCGGGAAATTTCTTTTGCAGTTCAAAAAGATGTACATCTGAAAAGATGCACTTGCGCTTTGGGATCTTTTAAACATCATTAGGCGCATTGCTGCGCGCTGTCAGTCCCGTCTGTGAGCACAGAACAAGCGCTCACAAAGCAGCAGTTTGGGGATGACGTCACATACATGGGTCCTCTGTCGGAATATAGGAAAACCCGGACATTTTTATCAATCTCGAAAATCCCGGAACATGAAAAGTGGACATGTCCAGGGAAAAGAGGACAGTTGGTCACCCTAGGATGGATTATCTCAGTTGTTCTCCTGACTGAAGTTTGGTCCGTTTACAGCATCCTGCCATGCGATTGCATTTGTCTCTAACCATCAGGAACCCTCACGTTAACTTTTATCGAGGGGAGGAAGTTAGCGTTCATCCTCCAGCTTCACTGTGTTTATGTTATGCTAACAGCATAACATAAACTGTGTAGCTATCCACCACGTAGCACATCATTATATACCAGCTAGCCCAACTTCAGTAACCCTACAAACGTCACTGCTGTTTAATTTCCTGTTTTCATTTATGTTGGAAGTGACAGCAGAGCTGTACGTTTGAATTTGTTTCAGAAATCTCTCAGTAAGAACATGGCATATCATGTTTAGGTGGAAACTGGTGAGCTAACTTCCTGCTAACTGCTAACTCTGTTAAATTTAATAAATCCTGTTTTCATGGATGCCTGGATGTTAAACTTAGTAGTTACACCTGGTAAAGCAGCAACACTGATCATTTTATTAAAGATGAAAGAATTTAGACAGTTTGTAACTCTCAGTGATGCTGCAGTGTTCGTTTGGGACCTTTGGGACCTGAAGGGGACGGAGTTTAGGACCCAGGCATGGCTAATGACATCAGACTTAAAGACCAGATTAGATGTTTTTGCAGACACTGTGTGGCACAGTCATCTCACATTTAACTTCAATATTTAATATGATATAATATGATGGTATAATTTCAATAGTACAGAATTCCAATGAAGTTGGGACGTTGTGTTAAACTAAATAAAAACAGAATACAATGGTTTGCAAATCCTTGTTAACCTATATTCAATTGAACACACCACAAAGACAAGATATGGAAATATGTCAAATGTCAAGATATGTCAAGATATGTCAAACTGATAAACTTTATTGTTGTTCTGCAAATCTTCACTCATTTTGAATTGAATGCCTGCAACACGTTCCAAAAAAGCTGGGACCTGCTGACCACTGTGTTTTATCACCTTTCCTGTTAACAACACTCAGTAAGTGTTTGGGAACTGAGGACACTACAATTGTGAAGCATCAATTTTTCCCATTCTTGCTTGATGTACAACTTCAGTTGCTCAACAGTCCTGGGTCTCCTTTGCCATATTTTGCACTTGATATTGTGCCACACATATTCAGTGGGAGACGAGTCTGAACTGCAGGCAGGCCACTCTATTACTTCGAAGCCACGCTGTTGTAACACATGCAGACTGTGGCTTTGCATTGTCCTGCTGAAATAAGCAGGGACACCCCTGAAAAAGTTGTTGCTTGGATGGCAGCATATGTTGCTCCAACACCTGTATGTGCCTTTCAGCATTAATGGTGCCTTCACAGATGTGCAAGTTACCCACGCCTCTATTGTCATTTTAGCTGCAGTCATGTTAGTTTTTTGGAGCCAGAAGTGACCATATTTGGACGAGAGACTGGATGCTACCACATAACAGCCAGCATAGAAGAAATATGCTCTCTCTTTCTAGTCCTCGTCAGTACGCTTTCTGCCATGTTTTCGATAAATTGGAGTTTTCCTGATAATAACATATAGTCCAGCCTAGAAGTAATAAATGCATGAACTGGTTTTTCAGTGTCTCTCTGACACAGGATATTTCTAACTTGAGAGATATTGTGCAAATGAAAGAAAGCAATCCTACATAATTGTTCAATATCTGAAATTAACATGAACAAACTAATAAAATACTAGACTTCGACTCAACTAAACAGATGCACAAACATCTTGAATGGTACCTAGAAAACCATACATCTGGAAAGTATGGACAGAACTTCACTTGTTCCACATTTGCACAGTTCAGTAATGTTCAGATGTACAGAGACACCCTTGATAATAACCTGCTCCAGAGCACTTTGTACCTCAGACTGAAGCAAAGGTTCTTCCAACAGGACAATGACCCTAAGCACACAGCTAAGATAACAAAGGACAGCTTCAGGGCCGCTCTGTGAATCAGCCGAACACCTCTTGAGATGCGTAAAAAAAAGTCTGCAAATGCTGTGAATACTTAAGTTCAGGTTATATTTTTAGAATAAATATGCAAGGATTTCAAGCACATTTTTAACTTTGTCATTATAGTGTATTGTGTGTAGAATGTGTAGAATTTTGAGGTGAAAAATGAATTGAATCCCCTTCGGAATAAGACTGTAACTTTAAAAACTGTCATTTAAACAATCGTAGTTTATCTGGACTGTCTCACTTCTGCAGCAAGCCTCATGTTGTGCCTAGAGGAAGTGCAGCTGTTGTTGCGTCATTTTTCAGGCCCTATGGTTGGATTTGAACTGTGCATAAAAAACTCTGTGATAACCTGGAACAAACAGAAATTTGCATTTGAAAAATGACACTGACAGAAGGTCCATTCACCGGTTGCAGTCACAGAAATAATGTAAAAGTAATTAAATAGACAATGTTTTCTCATGAACATAGGTAGAAAGTTCAATTTTAATAAAATCAAAGTGATATGTGCTGCCCGAGTTCTTAGAGTGAAAACCAGGAATGGTTACTCAGACTTGCACAATACAAAGAATCAAGGTCCAAACAGGCTGGCTCACATGAAATATACACACCTCTGTGTTCACAGAATAAAACGTCGGACAGTGTGTGTGTGTGTGTGTGTGTGTGTGTGTGTGTGTGTGTGTGAATGAGTGAGGGAGGGAGGGAGCGATAGGGGGACACAGTCCCCAGGACAGATTGCTGCCACCATGGCCATGACGTCACGACCTGCTTTGGTCAGACACCTCAGATAAATAACTTTTTTTTCAACTCAAAAGACGCAAATATGGTGGATGTTACAAAAGCAAACGTTCTCGACATCCACAATGAGTCCATTCCACCTTAAAAAGCTGTCTCGACAGACTGTACACACGTTTCCTGAAAACGCCCCGTGTAAGGGCGAGAACGAAAACTCGAGTGACTCTGAATAATAATAATAATGATAAGGCGGCGTTGTTTATCCAAAGGAGAGGGGTTGGACATCGGCACAAGACTTCTGTGCCAAACATTTTTCCATTTGTTCCCCTCTCAGTAAACCTACCAGCACTACCCCGCGTACCCTCACTGCGCTGCCGACCAAGGTCAGCAACAGTGACCGCCAACGGGAGCTGTCAAGGCGGCAGCAGCCCTCCGAGGACCCCGGCAGGTCTATAACCTGGGATTAGGATCAACAGGCTAAATAAAGGACTGTCGGATGGATGAAAGCCCCGGAGTGGAGGAGTGAACGAGCTGAAGTTATTCTAACGTAAAGGCTGTGAGAACTAGGTGACACCATGCTGAGAAACCCGGGGACCTATGCGAACAAGAAAAGGAAGAAGCCCGCCCTCAAACAGTAAGACTTTTTACTGTTTTACTGTTTACCTTATAATAATAGCAGTTAACGCTGTTGATAACAACATTATGAGCACACGTGTTAGGGTGACGGTAGGCTTCACTTTGGGCAAAAAGCCGTAAGCAGGAACTAACTTGTAGTTCACTTTAAATCTCTGTGCAGTATAGAAAGGTGACTGAAGTTACACACTGCTTTGCTTTTATAAGTGCGACACTCTCGGTTACTTCGCTGTCAAGTTATGAAATTAACCTGTGGTGGAAATGACAGATTAAACCAGTTAAGGTGGACTGTGTTCTCCCGTTATCGCCAAGTCAGCTGTGTGTAATTATAAAGCCGTATACTTGTAAGGTTTGCTGAAATGTGGTGCTGTGTTTCTGAGACGGCGTGTGAGGGTTCCTCCTTTAGGACCACCTTAAGAATGCGCCTCCATGCTGGATCTGGCATGGATATCTTGCCCTCGCGCATTAATCACAATCAAGTTTGAGAGTCGGCTGCTGCTCTCACGCGATGCTCCGGGGAGGGCGGGGTGGAGGAAGGGGAGCGCGAGCCTCTGATGTTATTGTAATGTGATACGGCCTCGCGCCGTGTGCGTCTTTCTCGCTCTTTTCCACACTATTGTTTGGCGTTTCTAGCTTTTAATGCTCAGTTACACGAACACGCGGGTACTTAAATTACTTTGACATACTTCTGTTTTTGTTAACCAGATGTATGAAAAGTAGGCCACCGCCTCTGATCATTTCATTGCGAGTTTTCTTACTTTCAGTTACTTTTGTTTATTGTGACTTTCTGTGCGTTACAAATTACATACGCGAGAGAGTCTTTTAGTGTAAGCTTTTGATGGTTTAGCACTGATGAAAATCTGCGTCTGTGTATTAAAGTTTCTGCCTGCAGGTTATTGTGCTGTGATAGGCCCTGTGTGTGTGTGTTCCTGTCTATCTTTGTGAGCACCGAAATCTGCATTCTACTATACTTGAGAACCAACAGTCACTTGTGAGGACACACCCACGGTCCTCACAAGTTTGAAGCATTTTTGAGGCTCAAAATGTGGTTTTAGTGTCAGGGTTACAGTTAGGTTATGGTCAGGGGAAGGGGCTAGATAAAGCATTGTGTCAATGAAGGTCCTGACTAAGATAGCTGAACGGGCTTCTGTGTGTGTGTCTGTGTGTGTGTAGGGGGGGTTAACTCTGGGTACTATGGCCTTTTCTGTTTAGTTTTTTTCTTGTGAACCTTATTATACAGCAGATTGTTACACTAGCGTGACCTATATAGTCAAATTTCCTAAATACCAACTTCCAAGACTTCCATGCAAATTCAAAACGTGCACAATAGCAGCTGGCTGTGGACCCATCAATACATTAACCACCGACATGTTTTCAGACATTGGCCAACTCAGGTTTAGTCTAATAATGAGGTGGTAATACTAGAGTCATCAACTAGCCTTGTTTATGACTTTTACTCTAACTGTATTTGTGAGGGGACGTTGGTGACACTTATGCTTTTAGAGTTAGAATCCTGTTAATTTCACTGTAACACAGTTGGGCTGAATTATCTTAATACATCAGAAGGATAAATATGTTGGAATACACAAACAGTAAAACTGGATTTATTTCTTCTTACATTGTATTTGGTCACTAACAAAAGCCGGTTACTTAAATAGTGATAAGTGTGTTGCTCTAAGTTACAGTAATAAAGATGCATGAAACATCATTTTACATAAATAGCAGACATTTGTAGAAAAAGACATTGAATTGAACAAATGCTACTGAAAGTGACATTTTTATGTGTTTGTATGTAACCTCCCCTACCTCCTGGTTATAACTGTGTTTTGGGAGTGTGCCCGTAACCAAGAGGAAAATTAGAGGGCTGCACAAATATTCATAGAACTGCAGTTATGTTCAGCAGCTGTAGTTGTATTCAAATAAGATGCTTTTCAAAAAACTGCAATGCTAACCCTTCCTAATGTAGGGAAAGTGTTTCAGCTCTGCTTTAAGTATTCAGACTATAGTAAAATCTTCTGTCTGCAGCTCTGGGACTCCTGTGCAAACGGAGTCAGCTCCATAAACTGTTAAACACAGATGCTGAGAGTGAACACTGTGGGTTTGATGTGTCTGATTATACCGATCTGGTTTATTGTGTATGGGCTGTTCCCGGTGTAAATCCCAAACTAAAGAGTCGGCCTGTGTGTAGACGTCTGTGTTTCTGAAAGTGTGGGCTGTGCAGTGAGGACTGAGGTTTCCTGGACGGCCAGCTGTGCTCAGCTGCACAAAGGACCCATTGAGCCTGACTGTAAAAAGCTGTGGTCAGTGCACAGGGACATTCCACGGCAGATCTGTCCATCCACAATCTGTTTTATCATCCATATTCTTACCATGTATGTTGCCAGTCTCCTTTGCCATTGTGTATTATGTTAAATATTCTGCATTTTCCAAGTTTATTCTGTGTGAAAGCAACATTGTTCACACGCTTCCTGATTTCTTTTGTTTTGTTTGTCACACTTAGATGTCATTTCATCTAATAAATATTAATATTATACATTTATTATAGAAAAAAAGGAATCATAACCTACCTGGCCACATGTGAAAGTAGTTGCTCCCTAAACCTGACACCTGGTTGTGTGAACTGTAGTCAGGCTTTAATGATAACTGCCAACGAGCCTTTCACAGCGGTGTGGAAGAGGAAGCCACACGGAGGATTTCCAAGCATGGATGGTCATGTTTGAGCATCTCAGTCAGAGTTGGGTCCAGACTTTGATTGGCCACTTTAAAACCTCCAAGCACATTTTTCTGTGCATTCTATCAAACACATTCACACACCAACAGATGCATCACAGAGAAACTTGGGATTCAACATCTTGGCCAAGGATACGTTGGCATGCAGACTGGAGTAGCCAGGGACTGAGCCAGTAACCTTCCAGTTAGCAGATGACCTGCTCTACCTGTGGAGCTTCTTTTTGGTGTGTTTTAGGGCTGGGCGATATATCGAGTTTTTTAAAAATATCGATATATTTTCATACGAGATATAAGATGTGACAATATCGTTTATATCGATATAGTCTATGTTACGTTATAATTATACTTGTGGAGCCGCAAGTTTGCCTCTCTTTCGTCCACTTTTGTCTCTACGCAACGTTACTCGGCCTCGCCTCTCCTTCACTGAACACAACTCCGCCTCCCCCATAGCTTCACCTGCAGGCAATAACAAGATGAAAGCGGAAAATCTCCATTAGCGAGTTACCGTGCGTGGGGCTGGATGGCGTCAACGTGTTAGCGAGCTAACCACGCTAACGACATGCAGCCCGGAGGAGCTGCACGGCCTAAAATCCTTTCATTTTCTCAAAAATCGACAGTGCGCCTTATGTATGAATTCTGGTTGTGCTTGATGGCCGCGAACCGATTTTATGTGGTACACAGCGCTCAGCAATCTGTCAAAAAATGTTTTAATATGACTTTGCTAAGCTACGAGCTGCACCGCTTGATGGATTGTCGGAGGATTACGGCTGAGCCTCGCGGAGTGATACGTACTGTGTGTGTATAAGGAGCACAAACGGCACCTGTTCAGAGACGTGGTGCAGCTGTGAAATCTGTCTGTCTTTGTTATTGTGCTCAGTGTCGTATTATTCAATTATACGCGGGTCCACTGTACGATTCATAACCACACTTTATTTTCTTGTTCTTGCTCTGCCCCACATAACATAACATTCTATACAGAAACACACCGGTCTCGCCCTCTAGCTGCCATCAGCCTAACTACACTGACCGGCTGCATTAACATCTACTGTACAATGCAATTACACCACATCTCCCCTTTCTAGAATCAATGGGTAGACTACCATTGACTCACCAGACCTTAGAGGGTTATTCTGCCTCTGTGGCTGGAAGGTCTGGTCCTGCGCTTACCTGTAAGGAATACTATATAATGAAAATCTTAACTCTAATTAACCCGTTAAGTAACACAAATTCTTACATGCTAACTTGTCACACCCCCTGCATTTCCCAACTTCTGAACATGCATATTTGAAAATGACAACCTTTTAGCTTTTACACTTTTACCCATATTGTGCAAACAATACTACGAAAGAGGGGTATTCTTGTATAAAACAGTCCTTTCCATCTTATCCGTTATAAGTCCAATCTGGTTGGTCTCACAACCACTCTTCCGGATCTGGTTCTGGGTGTAGATGGAAGCTCTGGAGAAACTGTCTCTGGCATGTCCGTGGAGCACTGCTCCCCGGCTTCTGCAGATTCTGGCTCCCCATTATTGCTCTCAGTTTGGTCTGGAGAGTGTTTCATGGGAACAAGATGCCGACGATTCCGCCTAATTGTCCCACGAGGTCCCTCCACGAGATATGATCGTGGTGTGGAGTGGCTGCCAATAACTGTGCCGCTGGCTCTCTGGTCTGTTATCCACACTTCTTGGCCTGGAGTGAGCCTGTTGAGGCTGCGTGCGCGATGACGAAGGTTATATGACTGTGCCTCTTTAGTCCTCCTCTCCTTTTCCCTCCGGGTGACAGCCACACTATCAGGAAGTGCGGGGTCTAGCAGAGATGGCAGTATTGGCACTGTGGTGCGAAGCTGTCTCCCCATCAAGAGTTGGGCTGGACTATAGCCATTCTGCAGTGGGGTGGCTCTGTAAGCGAGCAGAGCCAAGTGTGGATCAACAGCTTTCCGCAATAGATTCTTGACAGTCTTAACTGCTCGTTCGGCTTCGCCATTGCTTTGGGGATATTTCGGGCTGCTTGTGATGTGACAGAAGCCATACACTTTTGCAAATGTCTCAAAAGCTGCCCCTGAAAACTGTGGCCCATTATCTGTTACCAGCTGCTCGGGGATCCCGTGTCGTGCAAAAATCCCTTTGAGATGATGGATCGCGTCCTCTGACCTTGAAGGTGTGAGAGGGGCAATCTCAACAAATCTTGAGGCATAATCCACGACAAGAAGGTAGGTTTTCCCTCTCAGCATAAACAGATCGGCTCCTAGCTTTTGCCACGGCCGCCCCGGATACTGTGATGGCATCAGCGGTTCTGTGTGGTTTTCTCTCACTTGGCAACATGTCCGACAGTTAAGGACAAGCTCATTTATCTGCTGGCTTAGCCCTGGCCACCAAACCGACTGTCGTGCTCGCTGTCTGCACTTAACCACTCCCTGGTGACCTTCGTGCAGTCTGGTGAGCACATCAATTCTCATAGTTGCAGGTATAACCAACCTGTCCCCTTTGATTAGCAGACCATCATGTACGGTGAGGAACGCCCGTTCTGCCCAGTACAGTCTTAGCGCTGGTTCGCTGTTGAAATGTGTGGGCCATCCTTCCTCACACAGCTGCATCACGCGAGCACATACGCTGTCCCTCTCCAGCTCTTCTCTCAGCTGCTCCAAGAAATTGTTGCTAGCTGGCAGATTGTCCATCAACATGTCCACGTAAATATTTGTGCTCTCCAACAACTCCTTGTCTTGAAGTGTTTCTTTTGCTTTCACTGGAGATCGTGAGAGCGTGTCAGCTGTCCACAGGTGTATGCCTGGTACATGCGAAATCGAGTAGGAATATCGCAGGAGGCGCATCCTAAAGCGTTGAATTCTGGGAGGGAGCGCATCCAGAGTTTGTGCCCCCAGCAGACTTAGCAGCGGCTTATGGTCTGTCTCCATTTGAAAGTGTTTGCCAATAAGAAAGTTGCGGAACTGCTCACAAGCCCAGGTCAGACCTAAAGCCTCCTTTTCAACCTGGGCGTATCTCTGTTCTGTTGCAGTGAGGGAGCGTGACGCGTAGGCAATGGGTCTCCACTCCTCATCCCATCTTTGAAGCAGCACACCCCCTAAGCCATACGATGATGCGTCCGATGACACCTTGCAGTCACGGCTTGGGTCATACATGGCCAACACTGGCGGTGATGTGAGCGCATCTTTCAGGTTCTGAAATGCTCTAGCCTGGTCAATGTCCCATCTCCAGCAGTTTTTCTTAGACAGTAAGTCTCTTAGAGGTTTGTCCTTCTCTGCGAGCTGTGGGATAAACTTTCCAAGCTGGTTAACCATTCCCAGAAAGCTCCTTAACTCACTCACACTTTGTGGCTCCTTCATCTCCCTCACAGCCTGGGTCTTGCTTGGGTCAGGGCTGATACCGCTGGCTGAGAGAACATGCCCTAAAAACGTCACCTGCTGTTTCGCGATGTCGCACTTGTTAATGTTCAGGGTGATGCCAGCTTTTTGGATCCTGCCCAGCACAGCGTGTAGGCGAGAGTCATGCTCTTCCTGCGTTCTGCCCCAGACCAGCACGTCGTCCATGTGGCAAACCACCCCTTCCATACCATCTGTGACCTCTGTGACCATCCTGTTCTGGAAATGCTCCGGTGCTGAAGCAATCCCGAAGGGCAGTCTCTTGAAGTAATAACGCCCAAACGGTGTGATGAAAGTGGTGTATTTGGCTGAGTTTTCCGTCAGCGGTATCTGCCAAAACCCCATGTTAGCGTCCAGCTTGCTGAATATGCTGGCACCAGCCAATCTGCCCAATGTTTCCTCCACCGATGGCAGTATGTACTTCTCTCGACACACAGACTCATTGAGGTGTGTAAGGTCGACACATATGCGTACATCTTCTGTCTTCTTCGGTACCACCACCATGCCTGAGCACCAATCAGTTGGCTCCTCAATCCTGCTGATCACCCCTAGTTCTTCCATACGGGCCAGCTCCTGCTTAACTTTGTCCATCAGAGGCAACGGGATTCTCCGTGGCGTCTTCAAGGAAAAAGGTTGAGCTCCAGGTTTCAGTTTGATGTCGTACGGCTGACGTACTTCACCGAGACCACTGCACAGCTTTGGGTAGCACTTTTTAAGCGTCTCTATAGTTATGCTCTCCAGACGAGCCACAAGCTCCAGCTTGCTAATAGCAGGTCTCCCCAGCAAAGCAGTGTGCAGGTGTCTGATGACAAAGACATCCTCAAGTATTTCTTTGTCTCCTCAGTGCAAGCTCACTGACACCAACGACATCCAAACGACTCCTCCCGGGACCCAGCAGAGCCTTGGTTGATTTGTGGAGACTGGGGGGGTGGTTGTGTCTGTAGAGCTCCTTAAACACCTTAAGGGGTAGGACTGTCACATCGGCTCCTGTATCAATTTTAAATGACACGTTTTTGTTGTTTATGCTTAAGTCGACAGTCCACGGCTCACCCTCACACTTAACACTGCCCAGGAACAAACCATGTTCATCCTCTTCAACCTCATGCACTGTTTTTGGTGCCCTGCATACACGCCTGTAATGTCCTTTCTTTCCACATGCATGGCATTTCACTTCATTCGCTGGACAATCCTGCTTTGAATGGGATGGAGCGCCACCACATTTCTGACAGGTTGGCCCTTTTCTGCCATCTTCTCGGAAACCACGTGTTTTAGCTTGACGACTATCAGTCTGGAGCAGTTTGGTTCTAACAGGCTTACGACTGATTTTATGCACTCTATCTACTGACTTAGCATCGCTAGCCTCACCTCTAGAGTCACCTCGCAAGGAGGATTGTTGTCGCTTTACCTCTTCACTTTGCCTCGCCATGTTGATAGCCCTCTGCAAAGTCAAATCTGGGTCAAGCTGCATGCGTTCTGACAGCCGTTTGTCCGTGAGACCGACAACGAGCCTATCCCGTATCAGCTCATCATGTAGCACTCCATAGTTGCAATGTTCTGCTAGCGCATACAGTGCTGTCACAAAAGCATCCACTGTCTCATTGTCTCCCTGTCGGCGCATATTGAATTTGGCGCGCTCATAGATCACATTTTTCTTCACAATGAAAAAAGCCTGGAAACCATCACGTACCCCCTCGTACGTTGTCCTTTGCTCCGCTGTTAAACTCAGACCGCGAAGCACATCGTCCGCCTCATCTCCCATGCAGTAAATCAACGTGTTGACTTGGTTTTCCTCCGAGCTGACGTTCAAATTACTGGCGAGACGGAATCTCTCGAACCTCCGTATCCATTTGGACCACTCCTGCGGTTTTGAAACGTCGAAGGATTCCGGTGGCTGGATGCTGAATGTCGCGCTCGGCCCCGCCGGTGCTCTCTGTGCAGTCTCATCCGCCATATTCTCCCCTCGTTATCCCGCGAGCTCCGCCAGACACAGGTTCGTTCAGTCGAGGTTATATGGATCAGTACAGGACTTCTGACACCATGTCGTATTATTCAATTATACGCGGGTCCACTGTACGATTCATAACCACACTTTATTTTCTTGTTCTTGCTCTGCCCCACATAACATAACATTCTATACAGAAACACACCGGTCTCGCCCTCTAGCTGCCATCAGCCTAACTACACTGACCGGCTGCATTAACATCTACTGTACAATGCAATTACACCACACTCAGCGTCTATTAGTTTACATTTTGACTGCACAATTGTGAGCTTTTTGTTATGCACAAAAACAACATTGTTTTCTTTTATTTATGGACCATGATTATTTAATAAATGCTGATAATTTATTTTTGAGTAATTTCTTCATGTACATCTACGCTGTATGTAAATAAAAGTGCCCGTGTGACAGCTGGGACACAGTGTGACTAAGAACTCTCTTTTTGTTCTTAACTTATAGCTTTAAAAAAAAAATCGAGATATATATCTTATATCGCCATCCAGCTAAAAAATATCTAGATATGAATTTTGGGTCATATCGCCCAGCCCTAGTGTGTTTCATTGTCCTGCTGCATAAACTGAACGCACTTGAGGTTCAGGACACAAACTGATGATTGGACATTCTTCTGTGTGTGTGTGTGTGTGTGTGTGTGTGTGTGTGTGTGTGTGTGTTGTGTGTGTGTGTGTGTGTGTGTGTGTGTGTGTGTGTGTGTGTGTGTCCTTTACTTTTTTCACCGCTGGTCATTTTTGTTAGTAAAGAAGTGAGGTGTGCTTGGGGAGGGCAGAGTGGTACGGAGATACATGAGGCTGGCTCATGCTGTAAAGTGGCTCAGGGCGCTCAGGGTAATCAAAACCTGTAAAACGTCTGAAAACAGAACTGAATTCATTGTTTATCACATCTATCAAACGCAAAATGAGCCTTTACAGACTAAGAATATTAACACGAAGAAATGTACATTTATATCCACAGCTCCATCCTGGACTATCTTACAGGTGTCCCTTATCAGATTGGTCCAAAAAGGTGGAGCTCTTGACTAGATTACAAGTGCTGCTAGTACCAATCAAAGTTGAGCCATATTAGGCAAAGCTCTGTGATTGGCTCTGTGTGTTTGAACAGGAGACGGGCCAGAGGCATCCTGACAGAGCAGGTGAAACACGAGCACTGAGATGAGTCTGGTTCCATGGTAGTGTGTAGGGCTCCTTACCTGCTGCTCTCTCTGTGTGTGAATGTGTACTCAACACAGACTAAGTGGATTAAAGGTTCAGTGTGGTGGTTCCAGTGAGTGACGATGGATTAAAGGTGTGCGCTTTATAGCATCAGCATGCGTTCGCTGCAGTGAGCAGTTGTGTCCTTATTAATGGGGATAATATACTTGCAGTGCAAACATTTCTTTTGACTTGTAATCTAAAGGGATTGTGAAAAACACAGAGACATGCTGATAAGAGGTGTGGCAGGACGTTACCCTTTGTTCTGTGGCCTTTGTTTCGATTTTCACTTGTACACAAACAGTGCACGCTTTTAACCTTTTTTTATTATTTTCCCCGAAAGCAAAGGATGTAGCCACCAAACACACACAGAGAAGTGTTCCCTAATGACTCACGTCTGTTTCATGTTGAGGTGTCACAAGATAAAGTGCAAATAATATGTATGCTGTCAACACTACCATTCAGCAGAAATACCAATGTGTGTACAGAAAATATGCACAATAAATGTGGAGTGCATCAAATATAACCAGCAGGGTGCAGGTCAGAGAGCTGCAGAGTCATTTCTGCGTCCCGTGTGCCTTCAGAGCAGCTGCCTGCCTCCGTGCTTTACTCCCAGAGTGAAAGACGAGGGCTCAAAGTGGGAAAGCAGTCCCACCCTGGAGCCTTTTAAAGCTCCTGCACAGGTCTGGCCTGAGGAAACTTTTCATCCAAATCCCTACCAACATTCAGTGCGTTAATGTCACATTTCTATAAAAAGCTTTTAAAATGTTCTCCTAAAACTTTGCAATCAGGGAGCAAAACTATTTGAACTGACACATAATTAATCTTCAAAAACTCCTCCTGTTCCTTCCACCACCAAAAACACAGTGTTCCCACTGATTATGACTTAAACACAGGATTAATGCTGAAGATGAAATTATTACTGAAGAGGTTTCCTCTGATTCTATCGTTTCTCTTTATAGCGATGTCGGGCATAGTACTAGTTCATTCAGGCTACTTTAGCTCACACAGTCCTCAGATCTCAGCTGATGCCCTCCAACGTACCTAAATGGTTATTTCATGCAGGCCATGCTACTCAAGCTGTTTCTGTGCATCTGCAAGCCATTTTGCAACCCACCTCTACCACAGCTCATCCTTTCATGCTGTTTCTGACTTAATGTTACATCTTGTTGTCACTAATGTTTGAGCTTTTCTGTGCTGGGGATCTCCTCGTGTGATTCAGTGGATACAGACAGGTCACAACGCACAGCCGCAGATGGGAATAACCATGTTCTTTCAGCTCTCGTGGTCCTGACTCCAGTATTGTCACTGTCACTCATTTGTCATGTCTCTGTCTTCTGTATGTAGAACACGTGGGATTTAGTGTAAGTATTCTTTTTCCTCTGTCGAGGACACTCTTCTGCTTCCAGTTTTGCCACCTGTGTTTGTCAGCATGTGTTTCATACTTTTGCACCACCGAGTCATCCTTCTGCATCTGGCAGACACGCTGCCTGTTCAGAGCAGACAAATGAGCATCAGCGCTGCCTTACAGCTGAGACGGAGGACTCTGGGTTCATATCCCTGCTTTGCCCTGTTGAGATGAGGAATCCTAACAGATATGCTAAAACATCTTCCTTTTATACGGGTGATCGTGGCTTAAGAGTTAGGAGTTCGCCTTGTAATCGGAAGGTTGCCGGTTCGAGCCCCGGCTTGGACAGTCTCGGTCGTTGTGTCCTTGGGCAAGACACTTCACCCGTTGCCTACTGGTGGTGGTCAGAGGGCCCGGTGGCGCCAGTGTCCGGCAGCCTCGCCTCTGTCAGTGCGCCCCAGGGTGGCTGCGGCTACAATGTAGCTGCCATCACCAGTGTGTGAATGTGTGTGTGAATGGGTGGGTGACTGGATATGTAAAGTGCTTTGGGGTCCTTAGGGACTAGTAAAGCGCTATATAAATACAGGCCATTTACCATTTACCATTTATACAGCGAGTCCCCAGATGTCTTCAACCCTGTGATCCATGGCAAAGCAAAGTGGAAAAAATGCTTCTGAATGCTGCCTTTTGTGTGTGCTAGCATTTCTTGAGAGTGAAGTCAGGCTTGCACCATTTGTGGGAAGGTACAGCTCGGGTAAGTCGAGTTAGTGCTGCAGGAGGAAATTTAATAACCTGCCATTAACCAGAGTTTTGGTAAAGAGAGAAAGACAGCCACAAACTCTAAATATGCTACAGTAGTAGTTGAAGGGGATGTTACTGGTAAACCAAGTGGTTTAATGTGATTAGACTAACACAGTTTACTGATCGGTTCCACTTCATAAGAAAAGATTTGAAGAAAAGCCTCCGGCTGTAGAGACACAGCTGTTCCCTGACGAGTCTGTTCATATGAATTGAACTCTTTCATGTTGAGGTGTCACAGTATCCGGTCGTTAAGTGATGACGTGACGAATCCTGCTTCCGGGCCTAAAGTAGTCTGCGTTTAATATGGCTTTTGTGTTGTTAACATGTTTAATGTTTTGTATTTTCTTCTATTTAATCTCAAAAAGCTCCTAAAACAGTCAGTGATCCCTGTTGACCTCCCTCGGCTTTTATTACCACTAATCATTTATTTAAGCTCAGTTTTTAAAACCTTAGGATGTAACTACAGCCCAGCCCATGCAGCAGTATATGAATGACTAACCTCGTATTGTGGATGGATTATCTCAGTTGTTCTCCTGGCTGAAGTTTGGTCCTTTTACAGCATCCTGCCATGCGATTACATTTGTTCCTGACCACCGAGAACACTCACGTTAACTTTTATCGAGTGGAAAAAAAGTTAGCTTGTTTATATTATGCTAACATAGCTGTGTCGCTAGCGGTCACGTAGCACATCATTATATACCAGCTAGCCCAACTTCAGTAACCCTACAAACGTCACTGCTGTTTAGTTTTCTGTCTTCATTTATGCTGGAAGTGATAACAGAGCTGTACGTTTGAATTTGTTTCCAAAACCCCGCAGTCAGGACATGCTATATTGTATTTAGATAGAAGCTAGTGAGCTAACTCCCTGCTAACTTCTAACTCCGTTAAATGTCATAAATTCCGTTTTCATGGATGCCTGGATGCTAAACTCAATTGTTACACCTGGTAGAGCAGACACTGATCATTTTATTAAAGATGAAAGACTTTAGACAGTTTTTCAACTCTCAGTAATGCCACAGTGATCGTTTGATATATGGACCTGCAGCGGAGTTTAGACCCAGACACGGCTAGTGACGTCAGACTGAACAACCGGATAATGACCGTAACTGCAAAATTAATTACAAATAATATGTCGATAATATACATATTATAAAAATGTAAAGCAACAGTAATTATCTGGTTGGCGCTCCATCCTGGTCCTTTTTGGTGGCGCCATCCACCATAAAGCACAGAAAAGAATAAGAAAAGGAGGACGCATGACTACCACAGTGCAAAGATACACTGGGAGAGCTGCTAGAGCAGGTCATCTGCTAATCGGAAGGTTGATGGTTAAATCCCTGGCTAATCCAGTCAAATATCCTTGGGTCAGATACTAACCCCAAGCTGCTCTCCAATGCCGAGTGTGACTGTTAGATAGAAATGGTGCTTGTATGAATGTATAAAGTGCTTTGAATGCTCCGGGAGGGTAGAAAGAATCAACACATTTACCATTTCCTGTAGGAGATGTAGAAACTGTTGAATCAGCAGAAGAGATAACCTCGGTTGGTAGACAGCACAACTCCAAGTGAATAACTGCCGGCATCAGGAAGTGGACGGGAAGCTGAAAAAAGTGACGAGTAATGAGAGTAATGAATACCACTGATTGAGACATGACCTGGTAGCAAACCGGGCAACCAGAGCCTGAAATGTGACTCGCCATGAGTCTGTTGCCATGAGTGTGGATGCAGCTTAAGGCAAACCCTAGTTTAACCTGTCGTAATATTATTGTGGAAGTTTTGTAAAAAGGTTAAATGGCCTGCATTTGTGTAGCACTTTACACTACATTCAGTCATCCACACAATCACACACATGATTTTTTTACTCATTAATAATGAATCCTGCTCAGTTTAAGGTTTTCAGACAGACTCACATCAAGTCATGGTTCATGGCTAGAGTTGCTGGGGGTCAGTTGACACTACGCTGGTGTCAGTTATAAGAATTAATCCATGTCTGAAATATGTGATTTATCACAAGAAAGACCGTTTAGAGGGGGGTCACGTGGCCAAGCATTAAGATGGCAGCTTAGCGAGGTCGCTCTCAGGACAGTGTACAAACTTTCTATAAAAAACCCTTGCATATGCTGTTAGTGTGGTCTGGAATATACGGCACTGACATGTCAAAAGCTTCATCTGTGAAACAGTGTGACATCTTTACCCGAAGACGCAAGACAGGCGCTATACCATCAACGTCCGACACAGATGCTAACATGGCTAGCATAGCCGAGGTTTTGGATGAACTCAAATCACTCCGGTCGGATTTTGGAGCCAAGTTGGACAGCATCGATATAAGACTGACTGGGATGGTGAGCGCAGTGACTGCACTGGAGGGTAAAGTCTCGGAGGTAAAGCAAGACATATTGAACCAGGGGGCTCATATCGAAGAGGCCGAAGCCCGCATTGCCGAAGTTGAAAGCACACTTGAGAAAACAGAAACGTCACTGAACTCGGCTATCAAACGAATCGCACTTCTTGAAGCCAAAACAGATGATTTGGAAAACCGCGGACGACGAAAGAACCTGCGCATCTTCGGCATAAAAGAGGGAGCAGAGGGGCAACAATCACTCTTCGACTTTATTAGCATCATGCTACCCAAGTGGCTGGGGCTGGCGCCCGACAAGTCATTCACACTGGAGCGAGTGCATCGCACGCTTGCCTCTGGGAAACCAAACCAGAGCAGAGCGGTGCTTATTCGTTTCTTAAAATTCCAAGAGAAGGAACTGGTATATCGGGAAGCAAGAAAACAACAAATTACACATGATGGGGCCAAGATCACATTTGCACAGGATCTGTCTGCGGAGACGGTTCGGATCCGACGGGGATTTCACCCGGTTGTCAAACTGTTTATTGATATCAATGCCTTCCGTGGATTCCAGCACAACCCATGCAGACTCAGAATCCTGTACGGTGGGAAGATCCACCTTTTCTCAACACCTCAAGAAGCCGAAAAATTCTACAAGAATTTGCCGAAGGAAACAGCAGAGGATGCTCATCACCAGTGAGTTGGTTAAACAACAGGTTAACCATTAAGACACTCCATAAGACTGCCTCTGCTTCAACATAACCGACCAGTAATTGAGTCACTGATAAGAGACAGATAAAATTTTGAGCTCGAAGTTATGTGGGACTTATGTTACCATAACTGGGCGTTTTTAAGCGCATATTCGTTCTAAGTTTGATTGCAATCGTTTTTGGGTTGTAGATTAACAGCTGAACCTCACCTAAGTCTTTTTTTTTGTTTTGTTTTGTCCTACCAAGGGTAAACTTTACTTTATTATGGGGGAAGAATCAGTATCATTATATGGTTAGTGTACACTGTCTGATTTATGGGGTTTTGGAGAGGTCGCGTTGACTAGTTACTCCTCAGTGATGTGGATTAACGCCCTCCAAATAATTTGTTCAAGGGAGGGGGGAGACATTTCCAACAAGGAAATGCAAATGTTCAATCAGAAATTGTTTACAAGTTCTTTATCTGGTATGTGTGAGTGTGTGAATGTATGTGCAAACCTGCTTCTTCAATTTTCCCTTTACTTTGTTTATTTAAGTGAACAGTCTGACAATATTTTATGGAGAGGACAACTAAAGAGAACATTTTGAAGGTTAACATTACGACCTGGAACGTTAGGGGGATACGGAAGTTAGCTAAACTGAAACAAGTATTAAACCGACTAAAACATTTTAACTCTAGGATTATTTTTCTACAGGAATCTCATCTTACTGCATCAGAGATACATTTATTAACCAAAAGATGGCAGGGTCAGGTATATTTCTCTTCTTTTACTAGACATGCCAGAGGAGTCATTACTCTTATACATAAGTCAATCCCATTTCAAACTACGAGGGTGATTACAGATCCAAACGGGAGATATGTAATTGTGCAGGGCCGTATCTCCATGTTAGAAATAAACCTGATAAATATCTATGGCCCCAACGAGGATAACCCATCCTTCTATGAAAATCTATTTCTCACAATATCAACCTTGGAGGGCCTTTATATCATAGGAGGGGACTTCAATTGCGCCCTGGACCCTAACCTGGATAGGTCGTCTCAAACTGACACTACTCATACCCAGACTAGAAAAATACTTTTTAACTATATGAAAGATTTGAGATTAAATGAGGTCTGGAGAACAAGGAATCCAAATAACAGGGAATTTTCATGTTATTCTAGTTCGTATCAAAGTCATTCGCGGATAGACTACTTTCTTATCTCTACAGAGTTATTACCTTGTGTTGAGAACTGTTGGTATAACAGTATTGTGATTAGTGATCACGCAGCAGTATGTCTATCAGTTAGATTGGGCGAAGTTGATCAAGGTGTAAAGCGATGGAGGATGCAAACATTTTTGTTAAAGGACCCATCATTTGTCAAATTTATAGAAACTTGCATTGATCAATATTTTCAAATAAATAAAGATGAAACCACAGCTAGTATTAGGTGGGAAGCATTTAAAGCTTACATAAGAGGGGAAATTATAAGCTACAGTAGCAACAAGAGTAAGCAATATAACCAAGAATTAAAATCATTAGAAAGGCAAATTAAATCTAATGAAACAGAATTTTACCAGAGCAATGATCCCACTAAACTAAACAATCTGACTATTCTAAGAGCCAGGTATGATAAATTAACAGCAGAGAAAGTGGCAAAAAGTTTAATGTGGACCAAACAATTATTTTATGACCAAGGAGAGAAGGCAGGAAAATTATTGGCCTGGAGGATAAAAAAGATGCAAGCAGAAAAGGCCATCACCCACATAAAGTCCAAATCGGGTATTATAACAACAGACCCTTTAAAAATAAATGAAAATTTCAGAGAGTTTTATCAATCTTTATACCAATCTGAATATACGGGAAACAGAGAAACACAAGATGCATTTCTTGATCAGTTAAAATTTCAAACCCTCTCAGAAGAGGATAAAACAGCCCTTGATAGTCATTTAACAATAAAAGACCTGTCAGAAGCCATAGACGACCTGAATAGCGGTAAAACGCCTGGTCCTGATGGACTTCCAATGGAATTCTATAAAACATTTAAAAATAAATTAATACTGCCACTTCTTAACATGTATGAGGAGTCATATAAGTCCGGAATACTCCCAGACTCACTGAGATTAGCTACAATAACCCTTTTATTGAAGCCAAATAAGCCTCCGACTGAATGCTCCTCTTATAGGGGAATTAGTCTTATGGGATGTGATACGAAGATTTTGTGTAAAGCACTCTCTAGAAGACTAGATAAATGTGTGCCTAATTTGATAACAGACGATCAACAAGGTTTTGTTAAAACGAGACAAGGCTATCATAATATAAGACGTGTCCTCAATGTACTTTATGAGAAAAACAATAGGGAGGACACTGCGCTGCTATCACTAGATGCGTGCAAAGCCTTCGATAGAATAGAATGGAATTATCTCCTGCAGGTGCTCCCCAGATATGGACTAGGTGAAACATTCCTGAAATGGATCCGATTATTGTATACACATCCAACAGCACAAGTTTTAACTAATAATAACGTATCAAAACCCTTTAATTTACAGCGATCAACCAGGCAGGGCTGCCCTCTGTCACCAATTCTCTTTGTGTTAGCAATAGAACCTCTGGCCATAGCTGTGAGAGCAAATGCAGGAATATCAGGGATAAGAATTGGAGGAAGAGACCATCTAATTTCTTTATTTGCAGATGATATTATATTTTTTTTGACTAATCTGAAAGATAGTATCCCTAATTTAGTAACATTAATAAAAACATTTGGAGAATTTTCAGGATACAAAATTAACAATTCTAAATCAGAATTAATGTTTCTTAATGAGGAAGAAAGAAGAAGCCCTGTGGTGGCCACCCCATTTAAGACAACTACAACAGGCTTTAAATATTTAGGCATTAGGATCACTCCAAGCCTCAAGGACATAACCTCAATAAATTATGATCCCCTTGTAGGAGAGGTCACGGAAATGCTAAACCGTTGGACAAACCTGCCTGTATCTATGATAGGCCGGATAAATATCCTAAAAATGACAATTTTACCCAAATTTTTATATTACTTCCAAACACTTCCGTTGCCTCTACCAACTTCATTTTTTGACAGTTTAAACAAACTATTTAACCAATTTATTTGGAATAATAAGAAGGCAAGGCTCCGCTTACAACTACTTTACTTGCCCTATGAAAGAGGAGGTCTCCAAGTCCCCAACCTCAGATGGTATTATATGGCTGCCCAACTAACATCAGCCACCCATTATTTCTGCCCAACAACACCTCCAGCCTGGGTTGACATCGAGCAAAAATCTGTTCCAGATCTTCCCTTACACACTTTTCTATATTCTTCAGACACTAAGATATTAAAAAAAACTACAAGGAACCCTTTCTTGAAAAATACAATTATAATTTGGCATGCAGCTCATAAATATGTGGGCGATCCTCCATCGCTTTCGCGATTTACCCCTATTTGGGGAAATGAAAAGTTCACGCCTGGTAAAAGTGATGGGGGATTTAAAATATGGAAAAATAAAGGCATTCAAAAAATTAAAGACCTATATGCAGATGGCATACTGCTCACATTTGATCAGTTGTGTAAAAAATATTTAATACCCCCAAAGCATTTTTTTAAATATTTACAATTGAAAAACTATTTGTCATCAAAACTGCAAAGGATTGCTGAACTTCCACCATTAACAAAAATAGAGGAGGTATGTGTTAAGAATACAAAAGGGAAAGGTTTTCTCTCTATATATTATAATTTACTGGTGCTTTCCTCCAAAGACTCAGCAGCAGATAAACTGGATGCTTGGAGAAGGGAGATCCAAGAGGACATAGATGAAAATGACTGGAACCAGGCTTGCTTAAAAGCACAAAAACAAACAATAAACACACGCTTTAAACTACTGCAATATAAATGGCTCATGAGAACCTATATAACACCTGTCAAGCTTCATCATATGTCCAATGATATTCCGGACATCTGTACTAAATGTCTAGTTGAAAAAGGAACTCTTCTTCATTGTCTATGGGAGTGTCCTAAAATCCAGGACTTTTGGAAAGATGTTATCAAATATCTGTCCGAAGTGTTTAAGGTAAAAATCCCTTTAATAGGAAAACTCTGTGTACTTGGAATATATCCAAGGGAATTTAAGCAATCGGGGAAAAAAACTAAATTACTGGACTACGGACTACTTCAAGCCAGAAGAGCCATTGCGCTATGTTGGAAGAGTATGGATGCTCCCTCCATGGGACTCTGGAAGAAGGAAATTGCAATCTCTCTAGGCCTGGAAAGACTGACATATATTGCCAAGGGCAAACAATGGGACTTTGTGAATATGTGGAAGCCATATATGACTATTTTAGGGAGTGGAGGTGAAGGACATTTATGAACAAAAAGGAAAAGAAGAAGGAAAGGAGGGGAGAATCTTGTCTATCCTAACCCATTGTATTTTTGTATTGCTGTGAGAACTATGCTCATTTCTACATTTGAATGTGATGTAGGCAGGTTTGATGTATGGATGGATGTGTGAATGTGAGGGTGTTCAACATTTGTTTGTATTGTACTATAAAAAAATTCAATAAAAATATATGGAAAAAAAAAAGAAAGACCGTTTAGAACAATCTCTAAAATACATTGGTTAGTTAAATCCCAGGTTATTGTTCAGCACAGAAGTAGGAGGGAGAACATGGAAGAAGTCATCCTGATCATTTGTTTCCATATCAGTCAGTGTGTGCTTCAATGGTCACAACATAAATCAAGTGATTGTTTCTGTCAAGCTGACAGTTTCTGTTTTATTACTGGATATTCAGCTGTTATTTATTTTCTGACATAAACATGTATGTAGAGATTATACAGCTGTTTTTAAATAGTGAACATATATAACGATCTAAAATCTTAATTCTGGATGTTACAAGTTTAAAGTGTTGTAGAAGAAGACAAAATATAAGAGTAGGGTCTTTGATCATTTCCACATAAATAAAGCAAAAGCTTTGTAGCATTCATGACTGACTATAACTCGTAGTTTCGTGACGTAGGCCATGTTGGGCTTACGCTGCTGGAACCTGAAACAGCATCTGTCACAAATTTGGTTTCATGTTTACTGTCTGAACTGCAGGATTGTCATTCCTGAGACTTCTCACGCTTTTGCTCCATCTGGTGATCCTGGCACGAGTGAGCTGCCGTGCAGACTTAAGCAGGTGGTTGTTTTCTGAACATTTGGCGGTATTTCTCCTCGTGCGGTGAGTTTGCAGGTGTTCACTGAAGGAATGATAACAGTGCTGATCGCTCACTTTCACTGACACTTGGTCTTCCTCCCAGTTCAGCATGTGTTTGTGATTTGTGAGTAATGACATGTATCTCCAGTGAGCCTCATGAGTTCCCCCTTTGCATTTGAGCATGGGTGGTCAAACAGATGTCCGCGGGTGTCGTGGTTAAAAACTGGTCTTCCTCCTGATCGAATGACTTGTGGAAACGTGTGTTGTGTAATCAGAATCAGAATACTTTATTGATCCCTGGGGGAAATTATTTTTTGTTACAGTGCTCCATTTTAAACCAACATTAAGACAAGACAGACAATACGCTAACTAAGAATAGTACAATATATACATATATATACATACATACATACATAAGTCACTTATAAATAAATATTTGGAAAAGAAACATGTGTAGCTGGTAAACTGCTGTCTGTACTATTTATCCTGAGCTGAAGATTGTTTCCTTGGGAAAAAACAGCCAGTCTGCTTTGTTCTGGTGTTTAGAACAATAGATATGTTCCTCTGGTGTCATGTTAGCATCAGAGTTGGATTTCTCGCTCTGAGTTTGTCTCGTCACGGTTTAGTAACACATGCAGCTCTGATGCACGGCTGACTCAGTGCATCCATGTGCCGTGCTGCACCCCGGTTAGCCAGGCTCATTCATATTTTGCCATGAAATCACTAACCAGATTTTTTTCTTGTAATTCCTCAGAAAGAAGGTCAGTGAGGGCAATGCAGTGGTTAAATCCAACCCGTCAAAGCGCCACCGGGATCGGCTGAACGGGGAGCTTGACAGGCTGATGGACCTGCTGCCGTTTCCTGAGGAGGTGCGCTCTCGCCTGGACAAGCTGTCAGTCCTCCGTCTCAGCGTGGGATATCTGAGGGTTAAGAGCTTCTTCAAAGGTAAAGACCAGCCACAAGTGCATATCCAAAGATTTGTTGAAATGTCAGTGCTGTGTGGTGAAATGAAATGATGATAAGCCCACTCTGACCTCCACATTCGCTGCCACAAACACATGACAGCCTGCTCTTTGTACCACAGAGTAAACGATAATATGTCTGGTCTTACCGACTCTTGTGTTGAGTAATACTGTGGTTGAGAAATGTGTTTAACCACACAAAGCCAACAGCGCATACCTCGACCTTGCACTGAGCAGACGCTGGCTGGTTGACAAGCCGACCTGAACAGAGAAGAAGCTTAGCATCAGGAGAAATGCAAGAGGCATCAAAGATAAAGAGTGCAGTATGAAATGCAGCTGCAGTGGCTGCAGTGCACACTTTACATTGTCTTTAACACTCAGTTTCCCTTCTGTTCTTTGCATGATATGATTTAGTTGTTCTCTGTGGCTCTCAGAGACCAACAACAGCACGAGGAAGAGCAGCCCACAGACCGGTTCGACCACATACTTTGGACACTGCCTCCGTTTGGCAGCAGATGCTCTCTGCAGATAGGCTGTCTGCAGCTCCCTGCAGATGTAGGTGCACTGTGTCACTAGAACCCTGTCAGTCCAACAGGGGGACGTGTAGGACTCAGTAGGCATGAAACAGTGGACGCAGTGAAAGGTATATATGAGAGATAAATCAGTATAGAGGCTAGAGTTTTTAATTCAACCGTAATAATGACACAAAAGTCCAAAATACTGATAATGAATACAAGCAAACACTTGTATGAATGAGGTAATGTAGACTAAGGTGGGAGTGAAGGTAGACAAAGCTTGATAACTGGGCGCAGTGAAGCCAGCACTGGAAGTGACTGAACTACATCTGACAGCTGAGGCAGGAATGAGAAGCACGCAGGAATCCAGTTTTAGGAAACGGCACATCCTCACTGCCGCTAACCTGACCCCACCTTGCCTCCGAGCAACACCCACAACAGCCTCAAATATTTCTCAAATGCTTTTTAAGAGTTGCTGCACCTTAATTAAACGTGCAGGCTTTGAAAAGCTGATGAGTCAGAAGAAAGTCAATGACATGTGAGTCGTACACAGCTGCAGAGGATCCCTGTCTTTAAGTACGACAGACGTTTTAGCCGAGTTGTTTCCTGACAGACTGCTGAGTAAGTTGCTGTCTCTAACAATAGACATGAAGTGTCTTATCTCCAGGTGTCTGCGTCTCTTGGTTCAGGAGTCGTACAGAAGTAGAGGTAAAAATGCACAAAGTGAATTCCAAAGACGGATTTTATCAGTAACAGACATCTTTGAAACCAAGTGAAATTATGAATGCTGTGCAACTTTAAACAGACAGTGTGTGAAAAGTGTGCGTGCTTGTTGTCAGCCCAGCTGTTTGCAGTGTGAATGGATATTACATGTTATCACATGAGCGCTGGCATTCCTCTTCCACCTTTCTGTCTGTACAGGTGAGACAGGCTCCCGTGTCTGTAGGAGACTTTCCCAGTGCATTCACAGTTAGCTAAGCACTAAGACGATCAAGAGTTTGAGGACTTCAGATTTTACCGTACAACTTTCTTCTTCTTCTCTAAAACTAACATTGAAATAGATCAGTCTGAATCGAAGCCTCCTGTTGATGTTTGTTTAGGACCAGCACACTGGCTCGACCCTCTGAGGGTGGGCTTGTGTTTCGTTCCGGTCTCAGATCTTTTTCATGTAAGGCAAAATGCTTAAGTACTACAGCATGAGGTCACTGCTCCATGCTGCTGCTTTAAAATGCTGCTGTTCACATTGTAGCCAAAAAAGATGTTTGTCGGGGAAACATCAGATTAGACCGTCAGGCGCCGCAGCATTTATTCAAGTCAACAGTTATATCTCCAAACAAGGCGTTGAATCCACGGACTTTAATGTGTTTCAGCCACAAACACAGAATATCCTGCTTTTGCTGCAGCTACTCCTGTAATAGAAAAGTCCATATGAAGCTTACATTGAACTATTTTATTATCATGAGGCCAAAAGCACGGATTGCTGTGTTGTATGGTTTATTATTCAATCATTGAGCGGTAAATCTGAGTCGTTCTGAAAAGCATCTATTTGAGCAGCTAATGCGGTTCTTGCATGGTGCAGCTGGAAGTGACTGTGGCATGTTTATACTGAGACTACAAACAGTGCATTCACTGCATGTTCTAAGAGTGTTTGTGCGTTTCTTTATATTGCTGTGGCAAAATGCATTGAGGTGTCTGCAGACAGCCCTGATCACGTGAAGGAGCTTTGATGTTTGTGTGGCGGAGGCGTGGCCCCGGGCGCAGCTGCCGGGGAGGAGTGGAGCAGAAGGCTCAACAGGGCGGCGCTGCGAGGCCGGTAAGAACAGCTGATGGTGTTTATGTACTAATGATGGTCTCCCTCCGCTGTGTTTATAGTGAGACGGGGAGGAGCGGCGAGAGATCAGCTGGGCTCGTGAGCTGTCAGGCTGTGCGACTGAGTCAGCTGTGTAAACAAACAAATAAATGTGGAATTTGGCAGTACATACCTGCGTGTGCGTGTGTTTGTGCCTGGTGTATTCCACAAGTGGTGCCGAAACCCAGGAAAGTGCCGGTGGGGAAATGTCCGACCCACAGACCGCGCCACCCGCCCAGCCCCTGCAATTCTTGGCGCAGATGCTGGCGGAGATGGCGGCGATGAGCCGAGATCAGGCGGCCGACCAGCGTGCCCACCTGGCCGCGCTGCGGGAGCAGACGGACCGGCAGACGCAAGTTCTGGAGCGGCTGGTCGGGGCCGCTGCCACGCCGAAGCCCTCGCCACTGTCGGTGACGGTGCCCCGGATGGGGGACGGGGACGACCCACAGATTTTTCTGGAGACCTTCCGTGCCACGGCGGAGGCGTGCCAATGGCCGCGGGAGGAGTGGGCTCCGCGGCTGCTCCCCCTGCTGTCTGGGGAAGCACAAACAGCGGCCCTGAGTCTGCCTCCGGCGTCCAGGAGCAGCTTCCCGGATGTGAGCCGGGCGGTGGTGGACAGGCTGGGGCTCACCGCCGAAGACCATCGCCGGCGGTTCCGGGCCTGTCGGCTGGCTACATCGGACCGACCATTCGCCTGGGCCCGACAGCTGCGCGACGCGGCGGTGCGCTGGCTGCAGCCGGGAACATCGGAGGGCGAGACGAAGCTGGTGGACAAGGTGGTGCTGGAGCAGTTCACGGAGGGATTGCCAGCGGAGACGGCGAGATGGGTCCGGTGCCACCGGCCCGCAAGCTTGGAGGTAGCGGTGACGCTGGCGGAGGACCACCTTGCCGCTGGAGCAGGGGAGTCCGGGGACGCCGGACGGAGGCCGAACAAACAGGCCCCAGTGCCGGCCCCGAGGCGCCGTGTGCCGGCACCAGGGCAGGCAGAGCGGCTGCCGGCGCTGAGCCCCACTAACCCTTTCGCGGCAATGGTGCCGTCCAGGGGAACCGAGCCGAGTGGAGCCGCCCCCGAGCCACGGAGGGCAGCACAAACGCCGGGGCCGGAGTGTTGGAAGTGTGGGCAGCCGGGACACCTGAGGAGGGATTGTCCGCTTATGGAAGTGGGGCAGGTGTTCCGCGTTGCTGGCGCCCCAGCACCCTCCCCCGGTCCAGGAGGGACATACAGTATTCCGGTAAGGACTCGAGGGGGTATACGCCAAGCGTTGGTGGACACGGGCTGCACACAGACCCTCGTGCACCAAGGCTTGGTTCGCCCCGGGGCATTATTGGAGGCCGAGTGGGTGGAGGTGAGGTGTGTTCATGGTGATGTGCACCGGTACCCCATAGTGCCGCTGCTAAAATACAAGGGCCATACACATAGGGTAACGGCGGCGGTTAGCCCGCGCCTGTCGCACCCCCTGATTCTGGGTACCAATTGGCCGGGGTTTCATCAGCTACTGGGGCAGTACGCGGGGGTGCGATCACGACCGGAAGCGGGGTGTAGCATGTGCGCGGCATTCAGCGGTGACGCGGGGTCGTCCGACACCGACTCCGGGGGGGAGGAGCCGGCGGGTCCCTCACGGGACGTCCCGCCGGCCCCGGAAGTGTCCCCCATGGGTGATTTCCCACTGGAGCAGTCTCGTGACGGCACCCTACGCTCAGCCTTTGACCAAGTGATGGCTATTGATGGTCACGTGGTGCGCCCTGAGGCCGCGCAGACCTACCCACGTTTCATCTTATTAAATGACCGATTATATCGAGTGAGTCGTGACACTCAGACTGAGGAAACACACACCCAGTTGTTGGTGCCGCAGGGCCACCGGGAAACGCTTTTCCAGGCGGCCCACTATAACCCCATGGCAGGGCATATGGGATACGAGAAAACTCTGGAGCGAATAACGGCCCGATTTTATTGGCCTGGCATCCGAGCGGATGTGCGCCGCTGGTGCGCGTCCTGCCCGGACTGCCAACTTGTTAATCAACCGGCCATACCGAGAGCGCCTCTGCGCCCTCTCCCCCTCATTGAGGTCCCGTTTGAGCGCATCGGCATGGACCTCATCGGGCCGTTTCACCGGAGTGCACGCGGTTACCGCTTTGTGTTAGTCCTGGTGGATTACGCAACGCGGTACCCGGAAGCAGTTCCGCTGCGCACCATCTCGGCTAAGAGTGTGGCGCAGGCACTTTTTCAGGTCATCTCCCGAGTCGGAATCCCGAAAGAGATACTGACTGACCAGGGCACGTCGTTCATGTCTCGTACACTGCAGGAACTGTACGAATTACTGGGCATTAAATCTATTCGGACCAGCGTCTACCACCCTCAGACTGACGGGCTGGTGGAGCGGCTGAATAAGACTTTAAAGTCCATGATTCGTAAGTTCATTAATGAGGATGAACGCAATTGGGATCACTGGCTAGACCCTCTGTTATTCGCAGTGCGGGAGGTGCCCCAGGCCTCCACGGGATTTTCTTCCTTTGAACTACTGTTCGGCAGGAGGCCACGTGGGGTGCTCGACCTGATTAAAGAAAGCTGGGAGGAAGGTCCGAGCCCCGCCAAAAATGAGATACAGTACGTGTTGGACCTGAGAGGGAAACGCCACACTTTGGGGAGGTTGTCACGGGAGAATTTGCTCCAGGCTCAGCAGCGTCAGCAACGCCTGTATAACAGAGGGGCTAGACTCAGGCAATTTTCACCGGGAGATAAAGTGCTTGTGTTACTCCCTTCTTCCAGCTCGAAGTTGCTTGCCAAGTGGCAAGGTCCCTTTGTGGTCACACGGCGTGTCGGGGACGTGGACTATGAGGTCGCTCGGTTGGACAGGGGAGGAGCCGCGCAGATTTATCACCTCAATCTCCTTAAAGCGTGGAGAGAGGTTGAAACCGCATCTCTGGTGAGCCTGGTGAAGGAGAGAGATGAGTTGGGGCCTGAGGTGCCAAATTCTATCATTCCCGCCTCCCTCCCTTGTGATGACCATCTCACACAGGCCCAGAGAGCGAACGTTGTCGCGTTGCAACAGCGCTTTGCGGACGTGTTCTCCCCCCTGCCCGGCCGGACGTCCCTCATCGAGCACCATTTCGTGACGCAGCCCGGCGTGACGGTGCGTTCACGGCCCTACAGGCTCCCGGAGCATAAGCGAAAAATCGTGCAGAGGGAATTGGCGGAAATGCTGAGGATGGGAGTAATAGAAGAGTCGCACAGCGCCTGGTGTAGCCCCATCGTTCTGGTGGCGAAGAAGGATGGGTCTATACGGTTCTGTGTCGACTATCGCAGGGTGAACGAAGTGTCACGCTTTGATGCCTACTCCATGCCTCGGGTCGACGAGCTCCTGGATCGGCTGGGCACGGCCCGCTTTTTCACGACGCTGGACTTAACCAAGGGCTACTGGCAGATTCCCTTGTCTGCCGAGGCCAGGGAGAAAACGGCCTTCTCCACTCCGTACGGTTTGTACCAGTTCGTGACACTCCCGTTCGGCCTGTTCGGGGCCCCGGCCACTTTCCAGCGTCTCATGGACCGGGTACTGCGTCCGCACGCGGCGTATGCTGCCGCCTACCTGGATGACGTGATCATCCACAGCGGCACCTGGGCGGAGCATGTGCTGCGGGTGGCCGCGGTCCTGGAGTCCCTGAGGGGGGCGGGGCTCACGGCCAATCCGAAGAAGTGCGCGGTTGGACGGAGGGAGGTGCAGTATCTGGGGTACCACCTGGGGGGCGGGCAGGTGCGTCCACAAGTGGAGAAGACGGCGGCTATCGCATCCTGCCCGCGCCCCAGGACGAAAAAGGAGGTGAGACGGTTCTTGGGGTTGGCGGGTTACTATCGTCGCTTCGTGCCGGGGTTTGCGCAGCTAACCAGCCCCCTGACCGATCTCACTCGAAAGGGTGCCCCGGATCTGGTCCAGTGGACGGGGCCGTGCCAGGCGGCGTTTGTGCGAGTGAAAAACGCTCTCTGTGGGGAGCCGCTGCTTCACACTCCTAACTTTTCCCTCCCGTTTGTTCTGCAGACTGACGCCTCGGACAGAGGGCTGGGAGCCGTTTTGTCTCAGCAGGTGAGGGGAGCTGACCGCCCTGTCCTGTACATCAGCCGGAAGCTAGCGGAGCGCGAGCGCCGGTACAGCACCGTGGAGAAGGAGTGCCTGGCCATCCGGTGGGCGGTCGGCTCCCTGCGCTATTACCTCCTGGGACGCTCATTCACCCTCTGTTCGGACCACGCCCCGCTGCAGTGGCTCCACCGCATGAAGGATGCCAACGCCCGGATCACCCGGTGGTATCTGGCGTTGCAGCCCTTTAAGTTCAAGGTGATCCATAGGCCGGGGGCACAGATGGCGGTGGCCGATTTCCTCTCTCGCTCGCGAGGGGGGGAGTTGGCTCGGCCGGACGGCTCCCCGGCCTCGAACGGGCGGTGGGGGTGTGTGGCGGAGGCGTGGCCCCGGGCGCAGCTGCCGGGGAGGAGTGGAGCAGAAGGCTCAACAGGGCGGCGCTGCGAGGCCGGTAAGAACAGCTGATGGTGTTTATGTACTAATGATGGTCTCCCTCCGCTGTGTTTATAGTGAGACGGGGAGGAGCGGCTCGTGAGATCAGCTGGGCTCGTGAGCTGTCAGGCTGTGCGACTGAGTCAGCTGTGTAAACAAACAAATAAATGTGGAATTTGGCAGTACATACCTGCATGTGCGTGTGTTTGTGCCTGGTGTATTCCACAGTTTGATTTTGATTTCAGTTTGATGCAGACGTTGATCGGAGTCGATACCTGACTCCGATCAACATCTGAGAGGAATGCAGAGCTCTTCATCGCTGGCAGATGTTGTGCTGAGTATACAGCTCGTAGTTCAGAGTTAAGGTCTGTGTGAAGAAGTGTTGGGTTGCATCATGAAAGAAAACTCAAATGTGTTACTTTTTGAAACCAAGACTCCTGCATGAGTTTTGACCTTAGAGATTTTTCAGTCAGCAGCAGTTTTTTCTGGTCATCAAGGGGGACTGTCCTGGTCAAAATATGAGCGCGGAGCCCGAGCGTTCAAGTGGTGACATGCCGAGGATTTAAGATACGGATTCTGTAAAACCAAAGTAAAACACTGGCTCAAAGAAAAGGGCCTAGAGGAAAAAGAAACAGGCAGTTTTAGGGGCCGTTTCCATGACATGATCAAGAAACATTATCAGGCTGCCTGGTGATTGCAGATCTCCCTGAACAAGCTGGGCCCCCGGCCTTATAGCGTGACTTCGTGAAGCAGGGCTCGATGTTTTGGAAGGCTTGTGGCTCGCTGCTGCTGACAAATATGCAGCAGCAGCGAGCAGCACAAATATGCAGCGAGCATATTTGTGCTGCTCGCTGCATATTTGTGCTGGTAGAAAACCGAGAAAAATGCAGTTTCCAAGTTGATTGAAAACATCCAGGCCTGTTAGCAATCGTAGTTGAGGTGGTGCACTTTAATGTGATGTCATCTGGTATTTGTGATGTCTTAACCATGTAAACACACACCTGTACACGTGACTGCAACAGCAGGAACAACGTGGGAAGACGAGAGAATCAGTTTTGAGGAGACCGGTCTGGTCTCAGTCCTGGTGGGCTCATTAGGAGGAAGTCTGTGGCCGTGCTTCGTTCAGCTCTGGCAGAGCAGTTTCCATCTTTTCCATTCTCTGAAGGTTTGTCCTCTTCTTCAGAGCGCAGCGCTACATCTCTCTTCATACCCACAAGAGTCTCTGCTGGTCAGCCTGAGCTCACCAAGGCTTTCTGTGAGGACATTTGCTTATTTATGTCCTCCCCCAGCATCGGCTGTTGTCCCACTCAGAGTTTGGATGGACACCAGAAACATAGAACATGTGTTATTACATTTATTTAAGCACTGTGATTCAAATCTGCCAAGAATGTAAACGTCAGTTAGCTTTCAGAGGTCATAATGATCATAACATGTGTCCATACTTGAAGCATTTATCTTCTAGCAGCATCCAACTGCTTCAATCTGATTTGCTGTTGCTGTGTTGCCTCAAACTGTTGATTCATTGCACTTAATGAGGTGGAAACACCTGGCACAGTCAACATAATGTCCTGTTGTGTTATGTTTTCTGAACTCTGGAGACAGTTTCTCCCACGAGTGGACGTCCTAGCAAAGTTACCCCAAGAAAGTGAACCCTTCTGCTCTTAAAACCCGTGCAAAGTGGCAGAAGGAGCGTCCAGACTGCAGCTGTGGGACCTTGTGATGGTGGTGAACCCTGTTTTGAGCGCTGTGGCCAAAGTGCATCGTGGAGCTGACGAACACCCCAGATTCTTACACTGGCTATCCTGAGCTGTTGTTGTTTCACTATATCGCTCTTGTTAAGTCTGGTGTTGGGTTTGATTTCATTTGTGTCATTTGAGTGTGGAGTACCTCGTTTATAGATGTTCAGGGTTGTTTTCTCTCTGTGTGGTTTGAGGTATTAAAGAAAGCGTTACGCACCCGTCAGCACAAACACCTGGCTGGGGTGAAGCATTTTTAATAAACCCAAACAGCTGATTGAAGATTCAAAGCTCTCCACTTCTTACATTTTTACTGTTTGTACTTTATCAGGTCTGAAAATGGTGACATTTGCATAACTTCATGGCGGCGTGATGGTATTTAGCACATCCCACAATTTACTCTAAACTGTGAGTGCGCTCAGCAAACCTGTTTCCACCCAAAGCTTCATTTTTGGGATCACACTGAAGTCTGATACTGAGCGATAGAGGCCAGGTGTTCCCCCTAAAATCAGGGAGGTAAATGGGTGCACTGATCGAAGGCGTGATGGGAGGATGAACCTTTGGACCAAGTGATCCAGCTAATTGGCTTCCTCGCAGCGAGCTCTGCCCTTTCCTGCACATCTGCGTGAGAACAGAGATCTCTGTACAGGATCTACTGGAACTAAATGTTTTCAAATCTAGATAATATTCCCATATGCATTGCTGGCATGCTTTATACTACTACTCTGAGTTTGGCAGACCTCCAACTGTGACTGCATTTCCCTTTTCTCCCCTTAGCCTCACTGTGCCTCCACTTCATGCTGTTACTCTCAAGTACACGTTACATGCTCAACAATCCAATTCAGTTGTTTATTTAGTCTTATTGGCTTATTTTAGTGCCTTTTCTTTGCTGTTCTTTCCAGAGCTGTCACTGTTCACTGATGTAGGTGTTCTGTGTCCTGAATATTCAGACTTCATAGTTATTTAATTACCACACGGAGCAAAGGCATGAAAGGCTAGCACATCCCTGAACGGCAGACATGGATCTTCCATCAGAGGTACAGTGGACCTTAGCCAGTCTGTTTAGTTAAACAGGAAGCTGCAGTTTGATGTTGAAACAGGCGCTGTCATGGTGTCACGTTACACTGTAGCCTGCGAAAACAAGAAGAGCCATAAAATGGTTTATCATTCGCTCTGTCTTGGTGCTGTCTTGGTTTTCGCAGTAAGGCGGAGTCACGGACATAACAGTCAGTGTTATTTGGGAAGCTGCAGGACGGATCCTTCTGGTTCGCTCGGGCCAGTTGCTGGTTTGTTGTTTCTAACTGGAGCTGACGCCACAGAGAGCACTCGTTTCATTTGGTTTTACAGCTCAGAATGCAAAGCTATACTGTGATCATTCAGCTTAGTACATTTCAAACGTGCACTCGCGTCACAGGGTTCAGTCTAAGCAAAAGCCCGATGGCCCAGGGCCAGTGCTAAAGTATAATGAGCAAGCTGAGGTTACCTGTCCAAAGAGCTCTCAGGGTTTCAGTGGAAGCACCGGCAGCGTGAAAGAACTCCTGTCACTGCCCTGCAGCTGCCTTTGTGCCTGGGCTCAGAGGAAGGCTGAGAAACCGTAGACTGCTCACGACTGCAGGGCACCTCTGACTGTTAGATATCTGCACAGTCTCAAGGTGGCTGTACACGTGCAGACTGTACATGCATGTTAATGTTAATCTGTGTTTCTCTTCTTTCACTGCCCCCTCAGAAGTGTTTCCTAAGACGTGGTCAAGCATCTATAGACATGCTTGTTGCACAACCTCACAGGGCTGTCAGGACGCTCCACAGTGCCATGAGCTGTTGAGCTGTTAGCGATGGAAACACGAGAACCCAACGCAGAGTTCACACAGCTCGAATGAAAACAAACAGACGCCACAAAGAGGCCTACTTACTCACGCAAACACTGAATTAGGAGGAAAAAAGTGTTGGAGGAATGTGGTGGCTGGTCCACATTTGGACAACAGTGTGCTGTTTGTGTATATGTTTGGCTGAAGAAGCACAAATGAATTATGTCTGTTTATTTCTAATACAGTTAGCATGATTGTCTGTCTGATAGCTTCTACAGCCACACGTGAGACTCACATTTTCTGCTAGCAGCGGTTGTGTGTGTGGCTTTCATTACATGTCAGGTCTTGAGCTTTGTGTAAAAGTCAGGCTGTGCAGGTCAGAGTGTTTGTGTATGTGCTACGTGAGTCCACGTGAGGCGACGGGGTGGCGCTCAAGGGCCGCTTCTCTCATCAAAAGATCTGTGCAGCAGGACTGGACGACCAGAGTGAGAGAGGCCGTATCCTGCAGTGGCTGTCCAGATAAAGGGAAGCATTAGTGTAGCTGTTGCCTGCTAAAAGTCCCCCAGGCAGATGCATAAATGTGTCTGTGTGTGTGGATATGCAGCCTGCCAGATCAGCTTTCCAGTGATGGGAAAACCGATTTTCTGGCAGAGAAACCAGCAACTGGACCTCTGCTAAAGCCAAAAATGTGGCTTTGCCTTTTCTGCTGCAAAAGCATGATGTGACACCCAGGACAGGCTCCACAGGTCACCATTAGCCTGTTAATGTAGTATAAGAGTCTAGTTTCATGATGCAGAGTGGAACCAACTTGAACTTTTAATTGCATACGTTATTAGCATGATATAGCTTAAAGCTTGCATCACAATCAGCTATTGGAAGCTTAGCTGCACATGTTTAAATTTCATTGAACAATAAGAGAACTTCTCTGAATCTGAACATGATACGACATGTTCAGATTCACTTTGGTTTATCTGTTTGCAATGCATGCGCCTCGCACACACTCCTAATGTCACAAAAACACAACGGACACATTGCCAAGTTTCTCTACCTGGAAATGGTCGTCCGAACTAGCTCTGCTGCTGCCGTGGTTTTTACAGCAGCTCAAATGAATGCATTAAGTCACTGGTCGTGCTGTTGATGGTCAGCTGATTCCTGTTTCCCTCGGTTCTTTGCCAATGTTTTGTGATGCAGCCACCATGAAGAACAGCAAAAGCAGCGTGATGCTTCCTGGGCTGAACGGGCACAACAACATGGACGCTACAGCCCTCTCTGAGGGCGACCTGCTGCTCCAGGTAAGACTCAGGAGCTTTCATTATGAACGTCCCTCTGCATGCCAGTTTTACTACGTAATGCCAACTTTAAACCTTGAGCAGTTTTTTGTTTTTTCATTTAATTTTGAAGCTAGAATCATTTTCATTTCAGTGCACACGTAGAATCAACAAAACTGCTTTGATAACTTTATCACAAATGACCCCGTGTGGTGTTACAGAGCAGCATGTGAGTCTGGTTCAGATAAACAGCTCTGTAGCCAGAGTCATGACGCTGACAGACGAGCACAGTAACAGTGTTGGTCCTGAGTGATCGGTGAGCCGCTGGCAGGTGCACAAACACACTCAGCCTCTGTTTGTTTGTGTCATAGTTGTGTTTTGTGTGGAGCTAATCCACATCTGTCCAGTCATGAGGACGTTATGACAGGTGAACGTGCCAAAACGTGTTACGCTTTGTGCTTCCTGATAGAAACCAGTGGATAGAGATTTTCTCCAAAAGCATCCAGATGTTAGAGTATGATCCACAAGCATAAACTCCTGTGAACTTCTGAGAACTCACAAACGTAGACTTCAGTCCACACACAAACACAAATCAGTGTGACGACATGTAAAACACATGCATCACTGTGATGCTGCTAATCTTTGTATAGTGTGAATATTGATATAATCCAGGTAATGTGGAATAACAGCAGGCTAACATTCATGTCAGCTTATTGAAAAGGCCCAAACACGACTTCAGCAGATCTGGTAGAGCAAACTGTAGCGGTTGAAACGACACAACGTTGTGCTCTGTGATGCATTCAAAACAAAACCCACAACATGAGACTCTCCCAGTATGGGCTCAAATTGTACTTGTAAATCAGTTTTGTGTGTGTAAAAAGAATTTGTGTGTGGAGCCAAAGAATATGTGTGAAACTCTGCACTCAAGTTTCAAGTTACAACTACGAATTTTGACCCTGTTTTTCTTCCTTTCATCTGATTGGCCAATGTCATGTCAATCACAAATGTAACTATCCAATCAGAGAACAGATGTATGGGCTCAAAATGTGGTCATAAATATTTTGTACTTGTAAAAAAGATTTGTGTGTAAAAAAGATTTGTATGTGGACTTGTAACTTGTAACCCTGCAAGTTACAAGTTACAAGTACGAATTTTGACCCTATTTTTCAGTTCAAAAAAAGCGCCCCTCCGACAGCCAAACCCATCTGTTCTCTGATTGGATAGTTACATTTGTGATTGACATGACATTGGCCAATCAGATGAAAGGAAGAAAAATAGGGTCAAAATTCGTACTTGTAACTTGTAACTTGTAACCCTGCAAGTTACAAGTCCACACACAAATCTTTTTTACAAGTACAAAATATTTATGACCACATTGTGAGCCCATATTCCAGCCTCACACAAAGATACTGCTGCACAGCGTGACAGTGTGTGTACGATGTGCTGAGAGATTTAGCTGAAGAACACAGTGAATGTTCTGAACTTGTGCAGGATGTTTGTGTCATCAGCGACTGTGTTGTCTGTACAGGCTCTGAACGGGTTCGTCATGGCGGTCACGTCAGCTGGGTTAGTGTTCTACGCCTCCCCCACAATCAAGGACTACCTGGGCTTCCACCAGGTGAGTCACTGCACACACACACACACACACACACACACACACACACACACACACACACACACACACACACACACAGTGCCATTAAAAAGTAGTTGTTTCACATCATCAAACACATTTGAATATTAAATGACCCGTAAATACAAAATACTGTTTTCAAAGATGATTTCATTCATGAAGAGATTAAAAGTTCTCAGGAAGGAGGTAAATGGATTTTGTATATTTGCAGGAAAGCTTCTTTACAAATTTCTTTGTGATGTTAAAAATAAAACCGTTTGACTGAGTGGTTTGAGAACAGACCGCTGTCAGTGTGTAGCTGTTGTAATCAGCAGGAGAGCACACACCAAAGCACAGACAGAGGCTAAAGCTGGGCAGACACTGTACGACTTTTTCAGTCGCGCGATTCAGCTCCTGCTCAAACTGCACGATTGACTCGCAGGGGTTAGAAGTTGGTAGGTCACGCTGCAGGTCTCACACTATACGGCCCGATGCTCTGATGCGACCTGAGTGCTCACACTGTGCCTCCATAACATGAAGGTTATAACAGAAATTCTGTCGCTCGCTCTCTCTGTCTTTCACTCACACAGACACACCACCACCATCAGCTTTGCTAAATTGCTAATGAAAAACATGATCAGCCAGCTGTGATTGAGCAGCATGTAAATCCAACTATTTTCACGGTTGTTGTGGTCGTGATAATTTTGTGAGGCCACATCGAAAAGGCTCGGATGGTTCTACAGGTTGTGCCTCCATCGCTTGTGTCCAGATCACACGCTGCACTGCCGTGCTGCGCCGTCTTTTTCGCTGACATTTGTGTTTGCGCGTGCGCAGTGTGACAAACTGCGGTGACACCCTCACGACCAAGCGATTGATGATTGGGAGCTGGTCGTGAGGGGTTAATCGCGTCTCGTTACCCCACGTATACTACACGATGCACGATGAAGGCCAAAATCAGGCCAATCACCAAAACGGTCGCACGACTCAAAAATCGGCTCAAAATGGGCCAAAAATCGCACAGTGTGAGCCCAGCGTTAAGCCACACACTGCCATGGATAACTGAGACAAATCAGTATGTGGAGGCTGTGTTCATGTGCTGCTGCTGACGGCGTGTGGAGACAAAGGAGAACACAGACTGAGGGGTTTGGATTATTTTATTTTATGACTTTGGTGTTTGGATAAGTTGGTCTGAGTGTGAACTTGCACTTTAAAATGCAGAAGTCACACAAACACCTCCTACTTTAAATGTTGTGTTTGATTAAAGATGCGAGGAGCAGTGGTAGTAACGTTGGATGAGTCTAGTTATCGAGGGTCCACCACCCAAAACAACAGAAGAGATTACAGGCACACTGAAGGATAGCAGCAACAGTTGATGATTTACAAGGTTTACAGGGAGCGGGATGGACAGCATCCTGGACAGCAGGCAAGTCCAGGCCAAGGCTGAGATGGTTCAGGTGTGCAGGGCAGGAATAGTGGCTGCACCAAGCAGGGAATGCTGAATATTGAGGACAGGGAGGCAGACGAGGCTGTGGCGACCCCTAAAGGAAGCAGCCAGAAGTTTCAGACGTCAGTGGATGAAGTTAGTATCCACCTCCATCCTGTGAGGTTTCACTGTTGGAGCAGTGCTGAAGGAGGCCGAGCCAAGAGAACAGCACATCGAGTTCAAAGAAATGCTTCATTCAATATTAGAGTTCATCAGTATACAATAAAATAATCATGTGAAAATAATATTTTTGAATCTCTTTGGAACATTTATAAATCCAAGCATGTGAATTACAGTCCTACTCTGTACAGATGGTGACATCCATTGTGTTTATGCCTTGTTCACATGTTTTATAAGCCAAATTTAAACTGTGCAGCTTGACTGACCGACGCTGTGCTCCTCTGCCAACAGTCAGACGTGGTGCATCAGAGTGTGTTTGATCTCATCCACACTGATGATCGCAGCACGTTCAGAGAGCAGCTGCACTTTGCTCTGAACCCACCCGCTGCAGCCGACAAGGATGGTGAGTGCTTTTCAAGCAAACGTGTACATGCATCAACATCTTTGCTCCAAACATCCTATCAGATAACCTTTTTACCTCTCCGTCGTAAAAGGCCAATCAGGTATCACTGCTGTCGTCTCCCACGGGTGGTGTGGATGGTGTGGAACCCAAGTTAGTGATGCAATAACTCAGGAACGAGGCAGCGTGCAAGTTTCAAACAGATACCACAGGTGTAGCTGCTAAACATCTGGGACGAGTTTGAATTCCTGTGACCTCAAGGTCAGAGGTCAAGATTTCTGAAAATCTTGTGAATGTGATAACTTCAGAATAAAGCGGTGTAGCATTTTCAAACAGATAATCAGAAACATCCAAGCTAATTCATGCATTTATTACTTCTTCTATTGTAATTCATTATTATCAGGAAGTAAAAACTCCCTGAAAAGCCTCCAGTTCATCCAAAATGCTGCAGCAGGAGTCCTGACAGAAAGAGAGCAGGTTTCTCCTGTACTGGCTTCCTGTTAAATCCAAACACGTGTGTGTGTGTATTTAGTGTTATATTCACTAAGTATGTTGTGCCTTGACAGATGTGCATGTTACACATGTGCACTGAGGCCGTATACCATTACAGATACACTTCAGTAGTGTTGATTCTGATTGGAAGGAATCGTCTCACAGTGTGACCCAGTATTATTTTTGTTTGGCTTTATACAACATTTGAGTGCCTGAAGTACAAATTATGGCCAATGACACACGTATGACCACGTATGACCACGTGGCCTCCAGCCGTCCCTGTCATTGATCCATCCATGCTGAAGTGGGGCTGGAGCTCGTCCCAGCTGTTATAGGACAGGCGGCAGGATGTACCCTGTCTATCACAAGGTTCCACAAGTACAATTTCAATGCATGCAACAATTCTGCACAAACCCTGATGCGCTGCCTGACCTGGCTCCTGTTTACAGAGTCACTCTGCTGTTATGGCGTAGATCAGAGCTTCACATCAGATTCTTCTGTCGTGCAGTAACAGCTTCACCTGCCTTCTCAGTCTTGCAGAGTTGTGGTAATACAGTCATGCACAATCCGGAGCACCTCCCGCCGGAGAACTCTTCCTTCCTGGAGCGCAGCTTCGTGTGTCGCTTCCGCTGCCTGCTGGACAATTCCTCGGGCTTTCTGGTTAGTTTAAAGGTTGAAGGTTAAAGGTCAGCTCAGAAAAAAAAGAAAAAATACATCTCATTTCCTTGTGTTAACCAGGCTCTCAAGTTCCAGGGGCGACTGAAGTACCTCCACGGCCAGAGTCTGCTGAGGGACAACGGGGCATGTCACAGACCTCAGCTGGCCCTGTTCGCCATCGCCATGCCCGTGCAGCCTCCGTCCATCGTGGAGATCAGAGCTAAATTGCTCCTGTTTCAAACCAAGCACAAGCTGGACTTCACCCCCACAGGGATCGATAGCAGGTACAGCAAATTATCTGGGCTGGTGTGTTTTTTATATTCTTCATATATTTGCTCTTAAAGTACTTAAAGTCTCAGAACACCATCCTCAGTCACGGTGGAGTCAGCTTTACCGCTAACTGAATTTTATTCCTCTGGCCATAACTCCACCATTTGTTGTTTCCAGGGGGAAGATCGTGCTGGGCTATTCCGAGATTGAGCTGTGCATGAAAGGCTCCGGATACCAGTTTATCCACGCAGCTGACATGATGCACTGTGCCGACAACCACATCCGCAGTATGTTAGCAATTCAAAGTCAGCCTTCAAATGACATGCTGCAACGCAGCTACTGCAGACTGAGATCGTGCATTAGACCGTGAAGCTGCTCGTGACTCGTCTTAGTCTGAAACTGTCTTTGACGTGTGTCTGACGTTGTTGGGCGTAAATATTTAGTGAATGAACTCTCATTTGCAAGAATATAGTCAAACTTTGTATCAGAGGGAAAGTGTGATTGTGACTTGAGCCGAACACAAACTTTATAACCTGGTGTGGTCGTTTAGTTGGAGCATCGTCAGCTGTGCTGGGACGGGAGATTACAACGAAGTGATTGTGACATCTGGAATAAATGCGGATGTTTATACGCGTTTGGGTGACAGAGCTCGGACTTCAGTTCAGAGGATGAGAGGAGGGAGGAGAGAGCAGTGGCGGGAGGACGAAAGACGATTAAAAATGACATCTACACATGTTAAACAGTTACATAGGTTAGGTTTGATTGTGGGATTCTCTAGGCACGGACATAAGACATCTACACACATGAATCAATGTTTATGAGTACAAAAACCTAAAAAAGACTCATTTTTAAATGTTACAGTGTTTTAAAAACATATATACAGTGGGGCAAAAAAGTATTTAGTCAGCCACCGATTGTGCAAGTTCCCCCACCTAAAATGATGACAGAGGTCAGTAATTTGCACCAGAGGTACACTTCAACTGTGAGAGACAGAATGTGAAAAAAAATCCATGAATCCACATGGTAGGATTTGTAAAGAATTTATTGGTAAATCAGGGTGGAAAATAAGTATTTGGTCAATAACAAAAATACAACTCAATACTTTGTAACATAACCTTTGTTGGCAATAACAGAGGTCAAACGTTTACTATAGGTCTTTACCAGGTTTGCACACACAGTAGCTGGTATTTTGGCCCATTCCTCCATGCAGATCTTCTCGAGAGCAGTGATGTTTTGGGGCTGTCGCCGAGCAACACGGACTTTCAACTCCCGCCACAGATTTTCTATGGGGTTGAGGTCTGGAGACTGGCTAGGCCACTCCAGGACTTTCAAATGCTTCTTACGGAGCCACTCCTTTGTTGCCCGGGCGGTGTGTTTTGGATCATTGTCATGTTGGAAGACCCAGCCTCGTTTTATCTTCAAAGTTCTCACTGATGGAAGGAGGTTTTGGCTCAAAATCTCACGATACATGGCCCCATTCATTCTGTCCTTAACACGGATCAGTCGTCCTGTCCCCTTGGCAGAAAAACAGCCCCATAGCATGATGTTTCCACCCCCATGCTTCACAGTAGGTATGGTGTTCTTGGGATGCAACTCAGTATTCTTCTTCCTCCAAACACGACGAGTTGAGTTTATACCAAAAAGTTCTACTTTGGTTTCATCTGACCACATGACATTCTCCCAATCCTCTGCTGTATCATCCATGTGCTCTCTGGCAAACTTCAGACGGGCCTGGACATGCACTGGCTTCAGCAGCGGAACACGTCTGGCACTGCGGGATTTGATTCCCTGCCGTTGTAGTGTGTTACTGATGGTGACCTTTGTTACTTTGGTCCCAGCTCTCTGCAGGTCATTCACCAGGTCCCCCCGTGTGGTTCTGGGATCTTTGCTCACCGTTCTCATGATCATTTTGACCCCACGGGATGAGATCTTGCGTGGAGCCCCAGATGGAGGGAGATTATCAGTGGTCTTGTATGTCTTCCATTTTCTGATGATTGCTCCCACAGTTGATTTTTTCACACCAAGCTGCTTGCCTATTGTAGATTCACTCTTCCCAGTCTGGTGCAGGTCTACAATACTTTTCCTGGTGTCCTTCGAAAGCTCTTTGGTCTTGGCCATGGCGGAGTTTGGAGTCTGACTGTTTGAGGCTGTGGACAGGTGTCTTTTATACAGATGATGAGTTCAAACAGGTGCCATTCATACAGGTAACGAGTGGGGGACAGAAAAGCTTCTTACAGAAGATGTTACAGGTCTGTGAGAGCCAGAGATTTTCCTTGTTTGAGGTGACCAAATACTTATTTTCCACCCTGATTTACCAATAAATTCTTTACAAATCCTACCATGTGGATTCATGGATTTTTTTTTCACATTCTGTCTCTCACAGTTGAAGTGTACCTCTGGTGCAAATTACTGACCTCTGTCATCATTTTAGGTGGGGGAACTTGCACAATCGGTGGCTGACTAAATACTTTTTTGCCCCACTGTATTATGAATTTTATATTTTTGTGACAGGACAACATTCTTTTAACATGAACGCAGGAGACCAGCTGCTGTTGTTTGGTTTCCCATTCTTGCCTAATATAGGATTTCATATAGCATGAATACGAGCACACCTCCTCTCTCACTGTGAACCCTCTCCTGTGTGTCAGTGCTTAAAACAGGAGAGTCTGGGCTGACTGTGTTCAGGCTCCTCAGCAAACCGGGCAGCTGGGTGTGGGTGAAGTCCAATGCCAAGATCATCTACAAAGGAGGGAGACCTGAATTTATCATTGCATATCAGAAAGCTATAAGGTGAGTGTCCCCTCGACTGGTTGTTTAAAGGATGAAATCAGAGAGTCACGTGACACTGTAAGAATAAGAGGTTGTCTGGTGATGGACTGTGTTGTGTCTGGTTGTTCCAGTAACGCTGAGGGTGAGGAGTATCTGCGCCAAAGGAGCCTGCAGCTTCCCTTCAGCTTCACCAAAGGAGAGGCCACCCTCTATAACACCGGCCCCACCATGGACATCCTGCAACATCAGTCCAATAAAGTGTTCAGCAACAATGACATGAAGAAGGACGTGGTGCCTGGCTCTTTGCTGGACTGCTTCTTGAGTCAGGATGAAAGTCTTTACACCCAGACTGTGGAGACCCCACTGCCTGTGGATCAAGTGTTCATGGACAGCAGGGCCCTGGTCAGCGTTGTCAGTGATGCGTGGCAGGGGAGCGAGGCAACGGTCACAACAAGTGAGCCTGTTGTGGTGAAAGAGGAGGCCAAGCAGTCCGTCATGGCCGTGATCGGCAGCTTTGAAAAAATGGTGCAGAGTGGGGATTTTTATTCAGCTTTGCAAACACTGGAGGTGGATAACGCCGAGCTCTTAGAGTGGGAAAATGCTCTGAAGAGATTAGGACAGGAGGGTTCGCAGAGTAAGGTCAGTTCTGATCTGGACAGCATCGTCGCCAGCGATGTATTTGACTACATCGACAGCATTTTGTTTAAGGAGAAAGCCGAGGATTGTCTGGACACCGTCCCTCCCAGCTGCCTCACCGCCATCAGCAACCATCAGCAGGAGCCCTTCACTCAGGCTGCCCTCGTCTCAGCCTCTGATCTCTGCGAGCCACAGTTATTACAGGCACCCAGCCCCGACTGCACTTACTCTCCGGTGAAAGGCCCCTACGTTCACCAGCAGGATGCGGTCAGTGTAGCAGTGGCATCAGGGCAAAGCGCCCAGATGCTGTCTCACCGGGGTCCCCGGCCTGACCCCAGCCTGCCTTCTCTTCAGCAGCTCCAGCTCCATGACATCTTCAGCCCATCTATTGAGCTGCCTGATCTCACTGTCCCTGACATCTCAGCTGGTAATTCTTTAGCTCCTTTTCAGTCCCATGACCAAGCGTCTGTCGCACATATGGGCTTCCGTCAGGACAGTTCTGGTCAAGTCCAGCAGTCCAACCATCTTCTGCCACACCAAAGCAGTTTGCAGGCACCTGTAATGGCAGGAAGTTGTCACATACAGAGCTCTGTTCCCCAACCAAACAGTTCACCACCCACTGTTATGGACAGTGTGCCACCACTGATTCCTTGCCAAGACTTTACTTCCTCCAATGCACCTAATATTCCCTTTCAGTTTTCCTCACCTCGCCTGCAGGAAAGTCTTCCATTTGACAAGCACAACCTTCCTCTTCAGCAGTGGCCACAGAGCCAGCAGCAAAAGCTGCTTCATGCTAGCATGATGCAAAATGGACACAAGACCATGCCAGTACTGCAGAGCCAAAATTCACAAAACCAAACCCGTGCTACTTTTTTCCCGAGGAATGGCACCAGACTGAATGGCACACAGCAGGGAGGGCTGGCAGGTTACCAGGCAGCTGCACCCAGCAGCTGCATGTTTTCTTCCAACCCAGACATCCTGTCCATCTCTGAGCCTTCAAGCCTCAAGGTGCCTGGCACATCTTTGGATCAGAGTCCTCCTCAAGGTTCCTGCTACTCCCAGTGGAACCACAGTGAGCCTGCGGTGGACGCATCAGCCATCAACCTGCAGACCCTCAGGGCTCTAATTGTTCCCCCCAATGTTCCTTCCTCAGAGCACTCACACAGCATTCAGCACTACCTAGAAAGCAACAAGCACATACAGGTAAGCACTCAGAACTGAACAGTCACCCCCAGCTTGTACTACAGCATTAGCAGGTGGCCCTGAGTCCCGTCATCGAAATGTCAAATGTATGAATGTAGGAGGCTTTTTTGGAGGAACTGCATAATTGGCAGTGAGAGGTTTGTGTTACCAACGGTAACTGTGGTCCCAACTGCCTTCACATAACATTTTAACAAGTGTGGATTAATGCTGATCCACCACGGTTTCCATGATCATCCTCATCCCATGACTTTGCTCAATGCAAGTCATTGCACAGGAAATGACTTTGCATTGAGCTCCAGACGGAGGGGACCTGATTTAGTAATCACAGTAACAGCTGTCACCTTCTCTCCAAGCGTTTCGCTGATGGTCTTGTAGCCCAGTCCGGATGGTCTGTCTTGCCCATGGTAGTGGAGAGGTTGGGATGGAAGAAGCTGATTCTGTGGACAGGTGTCTATGCACATAACAAGTTAAGATTGGGAGTATCTGTAGGGGAAGATTGGTTGACTGATTGATTGTAGTCTGCGAGCCACTTGGGCACACAACCAGTGTGTGGGTGCCAAAGACTTATTTCAGTCAGTGACATGCAAATCAATGCAATCAATCAGTGTTTCTGGATTGTTGGTTTATATTTTGTCTCGCTCCAGTAAAATGAACTACATTCGGCCTTACTTCTGTCCTCTCTTCCCTCACTCGTGAACCCAGAGATACTTAAACTCCTCGCTCCAGGACCTGACCCCTCTCATCGAGGGCAACCCCAGACTGGAGTCCAGCCCCTTTTCAGGAGGCTGATTTCAGAGTGAAACCATGCGTTGAGGTAAACCCTGCTGTAACTAGCTAGGACCTCTCAAACTCACACACCAGCTCAGGCTCCTTCACCACCAAACTGGTTCCAAGTCCCAGTCGCCAGTCTCGATAGTGGGGATTGGTCACCTAGGGCTTCTGCCGCTGGCTGTCGCCCGACACACACTGTGCCTCCTGCAGGCTGTGGGTCTACAGGTGGGCATGTATCCTCTTCAGGCCGAGTCACATAGGCTAAAGACACTCACCTCATCCTTGGGAGACCCTCCCAGGGGGAAAAGCAACCCAACAACATAAGGCCTGGGACACACAAACCCCACGTAAACATGCTGAGGTGGCGATCTGAGCCCTCTGATACTCCTGATTTTAAAATCCAGCTGCAAACCTTTCCTATAATTAAATTGTGAGCAGATGATCCGTCTGCATCTCCCTCGATGCGCTCGCTCTGAGAGGAGAAGAGTCATTGTTGGGACGTGACTCTTGTTGTGTTCTTACTTCCTGTTTTTAACTGGACCGACTTCCTGTTCATAATGTCAGACAGAAACAATATGTTTCGTCATTTTAATGATTCTATGTTCTGCATCTGAAGAAATTATCACCTGTATCTGTTTCCTAAGTGAGGCCTTGGGTATCTGCTCTATTTGCAATCTTTATATTTTTATTTTATCCAAAAAGTTTGTGTTTTTCTGCTAATATGTGCAGCGATAAAGAAATATAACAAGAGAATGTAGTTTTTGGTGTTAAAGGTCAGAGAGTCCCACCCAAAACGACCTGACTGACTCTGCTGTGAGTGTCTTTGTCGGTGTAATGGTTGAGCATCCTGTTGTCTGTCCAGCAGAACGACTCGAGCCCCGCTGAGCACAACAGAGCTTCCTTCACACTTTCTCTGATGCAGCCACACACCTGATGGGATGGAGACACGCCTCCGTGCCGCTGCTGCTGGTGCTACAGTTGCTGGAGAAGGACAAACCCCAGCATATCTTTGCCTGTATCAGTGCTTATCCACACATCCACACACGTACACTTGTTACTGTGTTTTATATCCCTCTGTATCAGATACGCTTTGTCCGGCCTCTGTCGTCTTTAAAAGCTGTTGCTTTAGTGAAGATACACTATGATAATAATGAAGTATGAAGCCACAAGTGCATTTACTATGGTGGAGCTCGGACCAGGTAGGACACAAACAGCCAAAGATGTTATTTAGAGCCATGATGTTTAAGTATGTTCATTCTGATAAAGTTGGGATGAATTTCAAATTTATTATAAAACAGCATAAACGTCAGCGAGCAGTACCTTCCAATATGTAATCTGGATACTTTAGATAAAACCCTTAAAGGGCTTGAGTGCATAAACGTGATACTAGTTGTGTTTGTTTAACAAACGGTCTGCACATGTTATTATGTCATACATGTGTGTTGCTGTGTGCAGCGTAAATGATGGAGAGTTTGTTCCAGGACGCAGAGCTTTGTGAGTTTGGAGGCTGCTGCAGAAATTCAAACATTACTTCATGAAGTCATCGCCAAAACGTAAAAAACAAGCATTGCTGGACCAGAGTCGATGTGGGTGTGGTTGAATGGGAAATGACTAGGGGAACCGGGGGACATTAGAGTCGCTGTAACTGTACGGACGTTCAAGTCGAAGCATGTATCACTGCAAAGTGTTACAAACCTGTGGGAGCTGCACACCTGGACAACAGGTAGCGAACAACTTAAGTTTTAGAGACAGTTTTAGGCATTTCTTAGACTCACAGCTCATTAATAGAATGGACTTCTGACCTGGTTCAAAGGACGTGCTACCTGCAGTTCATTCATACATGCTTTATGAGACGCGTCCAGCTGGATATGCAGCAGCTTTGCTCCCCTTTCCATTATTGTGATGTAGCATGGACAATAAACACATTAAAACTGAGCCATATCCAGTATAACCCTTTAGATTCTCTGTGCCTTCTCACTGAACAGGCAGCTGAAATCATCTCTTATCTATTTTTATTTTTTGCCTTGTTGTAGAACGCAGATCAAATCAAATAAATCTTCCTGGTTGTTGTCCAAGTTCCTCGGTGGTAGGGAAGCCGTGCCTACAGGAGATACCGTATCGAACACGGTTGATCTTTAAGTGCATCCAACGTTCATTCAATGCAAACCAGGGAAACTAAAATGAAAATGTGCCAGTGTTTTCAGTGAAACGTGGAGATGTTTACTGTTTCGTCCACTTTGTTCCTTCTTTGATTTGATTGTGTTCCTCTGATGCATCTGTAATATATTCACACTACATGAAACATCATCTCCAGTCACCTGAGCAGCAACAGCATGAACAAGGCAGCTTCTTATTCCTGCTGCACAGCGGGAATCTGTCATGTTTATATTTGGAAGTGAGTTTTGTTGCAGTGTTTAAATATGAAAAGCATACAATGTTAATTGAAAGCGCACTAAAAGTCTGTAGTTTCTCTTTCCTGCGTCCTGTGTTGTGTCGAATGAGCCGTGATGAAAACATTCACTCCCAGCGTGAAGCACTGACTGTGGAGACCGAGGCCCTCGAGCCCACGAGAGGTCTGTGATGCTGGACTTTGATGCGGACTGAAGCCACTATGAAAAACCCGGAGCCACATGTTTGGCTCAGTCGTGCTGCAGTTTTGACCTTTTCTGCTCGTGCCTTCTTTGTAAAAACAATCAATGTAATCTACTTTCATTTTGTCATACTATATGCAAGTTTAACAAATAATTACCTTTTGTCTAATGTCCATAAATATGTGTGCAAGTACGAACATTGTGTTCAGCTTATTTACAACTGTTTGATCTCATTGGCCTTTAAGCCACGTGCCAGAGGTTGGAGGCTTGAACAGCAAGTGGGTTGAGTTTTTGTGTTTTCACACCCACAGCTGTGTGCCTGGGATCAGCTAGTTAGCATATTGGGGTTCTGTGCAACCACATAGTCGTCTTAAGCCTGACGTCTTGGCTCATGGACAAATTTTGGCCACGTTTAATGTAACACTATATGTAAAATAAACGAAGACGAAACTGGTTAGTTAATTGGGTGTTGAAGCACCAGTGTCTACCAGATACATTTGTTTCCAACCCATAAAATGATACTTAGTAGTAAAATGTTTACTGCTGTTATTTTCTTGCTTATTTAATTAATCGGAATAGAGTTTGAGACCACAGGCCCTGAGAGAGACGGGAAAGGAGAGCAGACTTTCTTTCTGTCCTCGAGCGTGTGGCCCAGAAATCAGGAGAGGAAACTGCATGAAAACAAAGCCAACATTTAAACTTGCAGATAAACGCCACAGGGAAAATCTTTTAATCATTTATTAAACAAACTTGTTAATGGATGTGATGGCTCTTGGCAGTAAAAGTACACTTGCTGTTAGAAATGAGGAGAATTTATGTTTGGGTAATGTCCCATTAATCTCCATCCACTCGATGGAGACGTTTGAGGGGTTTCTTGTCTGATCTTTCAAACAGCTATGAACATGTTGATAAGTCACCACATCCATAGTTGGATTAACGCTGTGATTCATGTCCATGACTCCAAAAAGCTGCTCTTTGCCTGTATGTTCACTGCTCTGATGTACTTGTGAATGGATGGATCCTTTCAAACAAAAACATTTTGAAAGGAATCCCAGTGAAACGTTTCCAAAGACAGGACAGGACTGAGAAAAGTACTGTGACCTGTTCCCTGTTCACCAGCTAAGACTGTTCAGTTTTCAGAAACCCAAGCGTGGAGTGGCATGTTAAAGTTCATTAACAGTGCAGTTACATGAGGACTGAACGTGCATAGCTCCAGCCCAGTCTCCTGTTCGTCAGTGCCATCATCTTCAGAGTCTCTACTGTATTGTAAAGCTTCCCTTTCACTACTGCTTTTCCTCCGTCGCCCCTGTTGCTCATCTTCACCTGCTCCACCATGCATCGTCACCTCTTTTGCACACTGCCTGTTGCTTTGGATGGTTGACCTCAGGTCTTTGAACTCATCTACTTCCACCGTCTCTGCTCCTTGTGTGTACACCTTCCTACCAGTCTTTGATTTCTTCTTTCTCCAGTGCATACCTCCACCTCTCCAGAGTTTCTTCTACCTGCTCCCTACTCTTACTTCAGATCACAATGTCGTCTGCAAACATCAGAGTCCATGGACACTCCTGCCTGACCTCATCTAACAGACCATGTGTGTATCCATAGCAAACAAGAAGGCGCTGGGAGCAGATCCTTGATACGATCCCACCTCTGCCTTGAGCTCATCTGTCACTCCTGCTGCACACCTCACCACTGGCTCACTGTCCTATATATAGTTCCTGCACCAGCCTCATGTACCTTGCAGTCGTGCAGGACCACAGTTCCCCTCCTGTCACCATCACATCCTTTCTCCACAAAGAGACAGCGTAACTCCTTCAGACCTTCTCCACAGCTCTCTGTTGGTACGCTTGCTTTTCTCTCAGCATGAAGCCATACTGCTGCTCACTGTCACGTTGCTTCTTAAGCAAGTCTTTCCCGTTGTCGTCAACTTCATCCCCCTGTATTTACAACTGCTCTGTGCATCACCCTCGTTCTTGATACCTGTACCACTGCACTTCACCACAGCCATTTCAATCCTTTTTGCAAAATCCACCATAACCTGTCATTAAGCATTCCTCTCCTTAACACTGGTGTACAGGGATGTAGGATCCCCACACACCAGTATTGTCTCCCACCTTTCTCTCACTTTTGAGCTGTAGCAGAGCTGGTTGTAAATTTGCTGGTCTTCATTACTGAAAGTCGGGGAGAGTTCAGTAACATCAGAATACATATTAAATGCCAGCCCGTGTGATAGCTGCTTGATCCACTGTACAAAAAGAGTCTCCTGCTCTCTTGTGCTGGTCTCAGAGCATGAAGAACCCATTTACAGCTATGATGGGGTCTGTTCCGGGATCACCGAGTGTCCAAGCAAATGCACTGTGTTTCTTGTCTCTGAACACCCCAAGTACCTAAAGCATGAAGGACAAGTGCTTACCAACGTCTACAGTGCTGCTACAGACGAGCCCCTGCTCAAAAGGAACGGTTACTTATGAACAGACCTGTTGAAATGATTGAACTGCAGGCTTTAATCACTTTCATTTCAAGGGTTTAAACAAAAATATATCTTCATCTGTTTAGGAATTTTATTTTGACACATTTCTTTTCAGAACATAATTTTAAATAAGAGTATTGTTTTTGACATTTGGATCTATCCTTTGCCTAAAGTCCATAACCGATGAACATCCCTTGAATTAAAGCTGAAAGTTTCCACTTCAGTCACATCCACAGAGGCTACACAACAAAATGTGTCATTGTCCAATAACTTACCAGATAATTGTTCGATATATCTGCTGTGAACATGCTGCACGGTGAATGATGGGAACTCAGCGTGACACCACGACCACGCTGTTTCACAAAAACTCAAATGCTTGACAATAGAAGGTCCTACCAAGGATTCCCCTCACCGAACAGCTTGTTGATCTGATGAAATCCCTGGGAGGAGTTCATTCAGGTACGAGGCCTGAAAATGGTGAAAAATGTTGCCAAAATTACAGTCTAAACTCCAAATGGCTGACTTCCTGTTAGGTTTAGGTTATAACTCCAAGAGACCTTAAGATAATACATTAGGCTACCAAATTTCAGTCACAGATGAAACAGTGCAGGAGCTGCTTGTTTGAAATGTTGTATTCTGTAAATGTTGTACTTTGTGCTGTGGAGCCAGTTTGCAATATTCCATGACCAACTGCACCACCTGCTCCCACTGGGTGGTGCTCTATTGCTGATAATGGGTACATCAATCTGTTCAGGGCGGGACTTTCATCGTGCCTGTGAAGTTTGGTAGATACTGGACTAGATTTGAGTTATAGCAGTTTTACTTCATTGCAAAACATCAACACTCACCATGCTGCTGGGGTCGCGCCGTTTGTGAAACGCTCACAGTTTTCAATCGAACTAAGACCAAATCCTCAAAGCTTTCCTGGATAAATCTGAGGTTGCTGGGGTGAAGTGGCTTGAAACTGTACTCCAAAGTGTAAAACATGACATTTCCTGTTCCCACTAGGTGGCGCTGTAACCACTGTTAATTTTAACAACTGAAACGTGTTCGGGGCAGAGCCTTGTCACCTGTAAGAAGGTTGGTCAATGAATTTAATGCTTTTGTTTTTCTCTTGCAGCTCAGAACACAGAGGCTGAAAGGATGTATAAACCCACAACATTGTCAACAAGCTTGCTCAAAACATGTAACAGTTTTCCAATACAGATTTCACAAAAAAGGTCTTTCCAGAGCCACTGGGCCCGACAACCATACAAGAAAATGGCACATGAAGTCTGGGATCAAACTGGATTAAAGCAGGCTGAAACATTTTAAAAACAAACAAAAATAATCAATAACCAAAGGGTAAAGTCAGACCTCCTGGCAGCAATCTACGCTTGTCATAAACAACTCGGAATTTTTTGGGGAATGATGACTTTTGTAGTGAAAAGGCTGCTTTATTACGGACGATACTGTGCTGAGGGGCCTCAAGTGTAGACCCTCCTCCACAGTTATCAGTGTAATTGTGAACAAGAATCTTTACAGATTCAAAGTTGACCCTTTCGCAGACATCATGTGTGTGTGATGCCTTTTGCTTTCAAAACAACTTTACCTTTTCTGGTCATGTAGCCATAACTCTTAGGTCCTGCTGCAACAAACTCTAATGAAATCATCCTGATCCAACTCGTTTGTTAGATCGCCTAAATATCGACCTAATTCTAGTTCAGATTGATTTTGCTTTGTGAGATAAACAACACTGTCAGTATCGTAGTAAATAGCCCTTTCCTGCAGCTGATCCAAGTAACTGTAGAGTTTCATACGCCCATATGAAGTAGTGAAGTCGCAATGAAGATGTTATCTGTGGAGTTTGGGAGTGGAGTGCAGAGGTCACATAACACCATTGAATAAGAGCCACATCATCGCTGACAAAAGAGAAATAGCTCACTTTGTATTTTGGAGAGAACATGAGGTTAAAGAATTCCTCGGGGTCACTCACCAGTTTGCTCTGCGTGAGATTATTTCTCTGACCGAATTCTCCCCAAAAGGAGTTTAAACACAGTTTGGCCATTTGTCTTTTAGCAGGGTTTAGTTTTATGTTTTCAGGGTCTAAAGTGATGCCTTGCTTAGCCTGGTAGTCTTTAATGTGAAGCTGTTTAGCCTCCTCAGCATCTGATGGGTAGCCTGAAGCCTCTTGTTTTTTTACGCAGGAAATGATGTACATAGTCTGTGAATATTGTGTTACTCTGTTTCTCAAAGTGCCATACCTCGGTGATTCGACTTATTTGATAGCCCTTTTCTAATGCCAGGTTAAATTTAGGGGTGGTCCACACCCCTCTGAGAGCTCTCTCCTCGTTGCTATGGTTACACGCCCCCTGTTGGTTGTTCATTTCAGCACAAGTGAGACAGAGAGTAAAGAGACTCTTACCTGATTTTGTTTTATATGGTAAAACGGGAAAATAGAGCCCTCTGGGTGGGTAAACAACCGCTTTGATAAACCCAAAGCAGTTTTTAGGGTCCTGAAAATCTCGAAAGATTATTTGAGGATGACCTAAGGGGTAACGACAGGTGCTATTTACAAATGGATACAGCGAGGTGACATCCACATACCTGACTTTCTCACCAGGCCCGGCACTACAACGCAGCTGTGCTGGGCTTGTACGGCCTCCAAAGAGTGCATGGCGAGGGTTCAAAGGCTCTGGTGGATCGTAACGTCTGAGAAAGCTGATTACACTCTCATCACTACGTTTTAACTCTGTCCACTCGTGCTCCCAGATTATAACAAGACACACATTATGCTCAGCTCTCAATCTAGCGAGCCTGTCTTGAGTGGCGCTGTTTATGTGTGCAAGAGATGCACCTAACAGGGGATTAACATCGGCCTGATTCGAAAAACACTTAACACAGCCGTGGAAGTAGCAGCCCAAAAATCCCCCACACATATGTTTTACCCTTAATCTGACCATACCCATCCACATAATAACAACAGAGCTGTTTTTCTCCTTGATTGAGTCCATGTCTGATAAAAACACCTTGTGTGTACCAGAGATATTCGAGCCATTGAATTGAGGATGAGGAAAATGATTTGACCTGATTACGGTAACTTACAGGGCATGGTAATGATAAGATTTCGCTGGCATGAAGTTTGTTAAATAAGTTTTCAGGCACGCGCTTGCAAGCGTGCTGCGGCTGAAAGGATCTACTCCTGTCTCTTCAATAAACCCGTTTCTGAACAATGTGCAACCCCGAGCTAGAATTTCAACATCGTTTTCACAGTATAACAGGACCTCTTTCATGAAATTAAAGGTGCCGAAGCTGACTGAATGATACCGTTCGTAAAATTCCTGCCTGCCTTGTGTCGTCATGCGTTCCAGACTATAGGCTGAGGGGGGAGGGTAAGGACCTGCATAAGCTAGGTTTTGTTTCTAGCTGCGTTTGTTGATCACTTCTCTGCATTTGCTCTTCTTGCATTTGTGGGGTTTACCCTTTTACAGCAATATAATAAAGAAGAGAGCACTTGAGACATTTTTTAAAGATCTGACAGTTGCTTGAGAGTCTTTCACGCCTCTCAATTGGCTTTTTATGGTTCTGGAAACAAAGGGGAGATCTGCAGGTGCGATTACAGTCTGGGCATAACAGCGGAGACAGGATGTCGCTACTACATGTGGATTGCATACAGACAGAGCAGCGATCGGGGCAGAAATGAGATAACACGTGATTATACCCAGTGTAACAGTAATTACAGACAGTCTGTGCCCATAAATCCTTTTAAGTTTTTAATAGCGTAGTAATGATTGTCAAATAAAAGTAAGCACAGGGTTTTTTCTGTATTTGGTGTACTAGTTTGAAATTTACAAAAGCTACGATCATACTCGTTACGGTAAAATACTATAATTTTACAGTTGAGTAGCGTTTCGAATGTAATTATCTGATTAAAGCCCACAGGCGTTTGATCATTTAGACCAGCTTTTTGTTGAATTTCTCCACCAAAGGCTTCTGCCTGCAGGTCGTTAAAATCGGGGTGCAGAAGGTGGGCGAGACTTATGGAAAAACATAACTTATTCACGGGGTTATGGACTACGTATACAAAAAACAAACAAAAAAAAACACACCTTTTCGTTGTTGAGTATCTGACTAAGATGCCTCAGACCCCCTTCCGGTAGCGGTAAAACGATCTGAGCTATGAGCTCAAGCGAGCCTTCACACATAACCGACCAATTTGATTGCACAGTTCTCAAGAATAAATCTTCAAATTCAGACAAATCATAGTCACGTAAAATGACTGAAACATTATTTTGTAACTGTTGCCCTATAAACTCTAATTGTATAAGATCACCTGGACTTGCATGCGAGAAAATCCTGTTTGTTATTTCACGGGCACTATCCATCCATCCATCCATCCATCCATCTTCTTCTGCATTATCCGAGGCCGGGTCGTGGGGGCAGCAGCCTAAGCAAAGAGGCACAGACCTCCCTCTCCCCAGCCACCTCCTCCAGCTTATCCGGGGGAACACCAAGGCGTTCCCAGGCCAGCCGAGAGATATAATCTCTCCAGCGTGTCCTGGGTCTGCCCCGGGGCCTCCTCCCGGTGGGACATGCCTGGAACACCTCACCCAGGAGGCGCCCAGGGGGCATCCTTGTCAGATGCCCGAACCACCTCAGCTGGCTCCTTTTGATGTGGAGCAGCAGCTGCTCTACTCTGAGCCCCTCCCGGATGGCCGAACTTCTCACCCTATCTCTAAGGGAGAGGCCAGCCACCCTTCGGAGGAAGCTCATTTCTGCCGCTTGTATCCGCGATCTCGTTCTTTCGGTCACTACCCACAGCTCGTGGCCATAGGTGAGGGTAGGGACGTAGATCGACCGGTAAATTGAGAGCTTCGCTTTTACACTCAGCTCCCTCTTCACCACGACTGACCGGTGCAGCGTCCGCATTACTGCAGCTGCAGCCCCAATCCGTCTGTCGATCTCCGGCTCCCTTCTCCCATCACTCGTGAACAAGACCCCGAGATACTTGAACTCCTCCACTTGGGGCAGGAACTCATCCCCGACCCGGAGTGGGCACTCCACCCTTTTCCGGCTGAGAACCATGGCCTCAGATTTGGAGGTGCTGATCCTCATTCCCGCTGCTTCACACTCGGCTGCGAACCGTTCCAGTGCGAGCTGGAGGCCCTCACCCGATGAAGCCAACAGAACCACATCATCTGCAAAAATCAGAGATGAGATTCTGAGGCCACCAAAGCGAAAGCCCTCCGCCACTTGGCTGCGCCTAGAAATCCTGTCCATAAAAATTATGAACAGAACCGGAGACAAAGGGCAGCCCTGGCGAAGCCCATCACCCACCGGGAACGAGTCCGACTTATTGCCGGCAATGCGAACCAAGCTCTTGCAACGGTTGTATAGGGATCGAATGGCCCGTAGCAATGGGCCAGACACCCCGTACTCCCGCAACACCTCCCACAGGACACCCCGAGGGACACGGTCGAATGCCTACAAAAGCACAAGTTTAACTAAGCACTTTTACTCTGGTTTAACACATTTTCACACACACAAGCACGGGCGCACGAGCGCACACAGACACACAGGTGCAGGCACACTGACCCACCACCAGATGGCGTTTTTTAAGCATGAAAAGTACAAACTTTTTTTAATGGCTTAAAAATAAAATAATGCTATTAGATATAAAACCTTTTTAAATTAATCAATTAGTTCTTTTTGGGGGGGGGGGGGGGGGAAGCAATGAGCTATGAACTAGCATATTTTGGATGAATATCATATTTTTGTTACTTACGTCCTAGGGTCACAAATCATTTTATTGGGGCCACAAATCACTCTGTTTGACATAAGGGGCCTAATATCCCTCCTTTGGTCGGTAGTTGGATGGGACCGGTCCCTCCTTGGGGTCCTTGGGGATCAGGACCGTCCGACCTTCGGTTAGCCATTCCGGGTGTCTCTCGTCAACTAGCAGCTGGTTCATTTGTGCTGCCAGACGCTCGTGGAGTGCAGTCAGCTTCTTCAGCTAGTAGGTGCGAACCATGTCGGGGCCTGGTGCTGTCCAACGCTTCATACTAGAGACACAAACAAGATGGTGCAGTGGACACATGTGTGACTGCTGTGATTAAAGCATCTTTCTTTCAGCTTAACGAGTGAACCGTCAGCTCGTTCAAACACACGTTAAAGTCCGTTTGGCTCGAGACCACCGAACAGAGGCAGCAATATAACATAGCTCACATTAACAGTGCAGTGGATCCTGCTTGTGCCGTCATATTCAGGACTGCAAACCGAGCAGCATCACTGACTTTCAGCTTGTCGTGTTTGTGGATATATGACTGACTTTAATTATCCATAAATCATTACATTCTCTGTGAGATTAAGCTCAGCTATTGAACAGCGTATATTTTAAAGTAAAGGCTTTAAAACCAAGTTAGTACAAACGTCACTAATGTCACATAACTTTGCTGACATGTGGCCAACAGTAATGTTTTAATGTTCTTCATTATTAAACATTTACACATAAATAAGTGACATCATATTTAGTACTTACTTTTCACTAGTGATGGCCAGAGGTGTGGACTCGAGTCACATGACTTGGACTCGAGTCAGACTCGAGTCATTAATTTTATGACTTTAGACTTGACTTGAAAAAATGTTCTAAGACTTGTGACTTGACTTGGACTTTTACACCAATCACCTGGGACTTGAATTGGACTTGAACCGGTTTACTTGAAAAGACTTGATATTTCACCCCAAATATAAAATTTAACATGCATATTATATAGAGATTGAAAATGTGACGTCATTCACGGGTAGAACCGCAAAGGATTCTGGGAACTCGTGGCAAGCGGTACTAGCGCACGCAGGCTTTCAATTAAAATCAGTTATACAGCGATAAAAAGAAACACAAAAATGTCAAGAAGCTGTTGTATTATTAACTGCAATAGCCGGTCGCATGACAGCCACGGGAAGCCGACGGGTAAAGAGATCGGTTGTTATCGGATTACGTCGTGGAAGAGAAATTGTTCGAGCCATGTTTCCGAAGTAACAAAGACGCGACTGGATTGCAGCCATTCAAAGACCAAATATAACGTCCCAGAACCCTCCAGCTCACAGGTTAGTCTGCTCCAAGCATTTACACGAAGGTCAGTGTTTTTTAGTAGTTAATACGTCATTTTTCATAAAATAATTGGTGATATAGGTTACAAGCAAGTCTGGCGCTGAACAGAAATTGTCGCGCTATGCTCCTTTATTTATTGTGCATAAATAGTGAATTGTCCTGACACAATATTGCGTTTCGCTTCTGTTATTATGGTACATTGACAAAAACATAATACTTTTATTCACAGGATAAAACAGGTTTTTGTATCACTAATTGCCCAGTGCGATTACAGCATACAGTATTATTGTCACTGCTACATTTCTGTGATGCTACCAGAAATTATTTCCACTACTAATTAATTACCGTTGAGCTCAAAGGTCCTATTAATAAACGGTTAAGGAATGTGTATTTATGACGACGATTTGTGAGACTGGTAAACTTATGATACGTACGATGGTCTTTACTTTCTACACGGTGCATTTCAAGGTCCTGCACCCATCCGTCGGTAAACTGTACCTGGGCTTGTTGCAGTGACCTGAAGTTACTAAACTTCATGAGTGTATGCACTCACTCCAAGAACCGTATGATTATAAATATGCATATAAATATGCTAAGATGAGATAGCTGACTTCATCTAACTAGCAAATGTTGTCCAGGCTACGTTGGTGATACAGTTTTTTTTAATGTGTATGATATTTTTGTCATGCGATTTTAAAGCCGGTCCTACAACCGCATCCAAGAATAACATGCAGCTTATCTCAGAACTGTCGGTGAAAATTATTCTTGGAGCTAGGTTTAATTGAGCTGCATTTTAAAGAGGTGCAATTTCACAATTTGTGTATATTTTCTAAGTTCACTATTTTGTCATGTGTTGAGAAAAACACAGATTTTAAAATTACATGGTCTAATATTTACATTTAGCATAACTGCAACATTATTTTTTCTTTTTTTTTTTTAAAGACTCGAAAGGACTTGAAATTCAAAGTTTCAGACTTGTGACTTGACTCGGACTTTTACACCAGTGACTTGAGACTCGACTCTGACTTGCCTGACATTACTTGAGACTTGACTTGAGACTTGAGGATAAAGACTTGAGACTTACTTGAGACTTGCAAAACAATGACTTGGTCCCACCTCTGGTGATGGCCCGCTTGAAGCTGACGCTCCGGAGCGTGTGTCGAAAAAAACAACACACTGGTTCAGAAGCACTGTGTCGAGGCTTGCTTCGTTTGGCAAAAGTCACGTGACCAGTGACGTCCGAAGCGTCATTACGCACGTAACTGCTTCGGTACCTGATTCAAACGGATATAAGGAAGTGAATCATCCACGGGATTCGTGGAGTGTGTTGATGGTGACAGAGAGCGAAGAGGTGATCATTCCACTGACAGATATGGAGCCAGCGAGGAAGAGAGGACGTTCTGGCGTGTGGGAATATTTTGAGTTGATTTTGCTCAATTCATTTTATCTGCCGAAGTGAAAAACTTGAAATGTCCAAAATCATGTTTTCATAATGTAAATCTCATTACAGCATATGACTTTAGGAACACTTCCATGTGAATTAAAGCTAATGAAGACTACAACAATGTATTTGACACTATACGTACATGACATTGCTACAGTTTAGAAAATCATTTTGTTTATTGTTTTTAGGTGATAGTCTGCAGGACCCAGGAATACCTGCATATCTACCAGCTTGCAGTGTAGTTCCTGCACTCCACAGCCTCTTCTGTTCCATGCAAGTGGATTTTCTCCAGGGCAGGAGAAACTATTTCTAAGAAAAGAAACAGACTCAGCCAGCGCACAGTAACACTAATCCTCCACATAGAGCATGTTTTTACTTTGCAAGTTCTTGATTAGGGGTGGGTTTTGATTATCGCCTTTCTGATTACAATCCATGCTAAATTGAATAAAGTGATATTGATTCATTAAAATCCCGTGTTGATTTGTAAATTAACGTTATTATGCCTGAAACGCCAGCATCTCAGGTTAAACCTCACAACATGTCGTCAAACACCATACAGCTAAAACAGTAACTGGGAGCAGGTTTACGGATTCTGCATACAAACGTGAACACAGAGCGCGGACCCGACGCGTCAGAGTCAGATTTTGATGTGTCGTTGGGTCCGCGCTGTGTTTGCCTCTTTTTTCCCGCTGGCTTCTGCAGCTGCAGGTTTCATAACTCTGTTTACATCTCTAATTAAGTCTCACATGTGTCAGCTTTCTTTTAATAGATACGAAATTATGGATATATACTGATACATGACCAGAATTGTAATATTTCTGACTGAGGCAAAACTTTCCAGATTCCAATCAAATTGAATCGGATCCTGTATCGAATCAAAATGATTCTACAAATCAGTGACGATGCAGCCCTACTCAGCTTCCTAAGCATTTTCCCTTTCCAGTTCACAATCAATCCCACCCCTAGGTCAAAAATATGTATAGGACAATTGGTCTAATCTAATATTTTGTATGAACCTGTCCAGCTGTCCAGTGATTAAATGACAAGTAGATGGAGGCAGGACTCCACAGCAGGGGCATACTCCATAATGTGCTGTGCAGTCTCATATGTATATTATATATATTGCTCACTTATTGTATTTACCAACATCAAGGAGTTGTGAGCAAAGAAAGGCCACCATAGTGCATGTTTAAATAGGGAAAGTTTATTGATCAAAATGTATTACGCAGATACGCATTACATTTTTTTCAGCCCCCCAATCGAGAAAACAAAACCAATTACATGTTCAAAGCAACGGAACGGTGGCCCAATATCAGAGAGAACTCCACTCTTGAGTGAGCAGTGATGATTGAGCAGTCCGTTTTATTTTGCAGATTCAAGCTGCTCTTCAAACTTTTCACCACCAGATGTCACCGGAGAGGACTGTGTTGAAAAGCTTCGAGTAATGAACCGTTTTTCAATACAAGCTTCAGTGCTTCGGAAAGCTTCATTTGGCCATCACTACTTTTCACAGTTTAGTCTTCGGCCGCTCCGCTTCTGCCGTCTGCGGAAAAATTATCCACACCGACTGCCGTGCTATGAATTGTGGGATATGTTGGGCCACGAAGTCTACACCGCCACAGCCTTAAAATTCAGGGAAATGAAGGACGCATTTGAGGGCCGCATTTCGAGCAGCCTTTGAATTGGGACAGCCTTCGGCGCGCAACTGTGACGTAATCGGCCTTAAAATGCAGCCTTTAAGGCTGCAGACCCTGAATTGGGATACAGCCCACGTTTTATATATTTCGGGAAATCGACGGCGCATTTGCAGTACGCATTTTGTTTGAAGTACACTTTGAATTGGCACAGCCGTCGTCGCGTGGCGGTGACGTAATCGCACTCAAAATGCGTACATGAAGCGTGCGGTCTCCGTCTGAGGGCTCAGTTTGTGAGGAGATACAATTCCTACTGCGGCCCTGAGAGAGAGAAAAAACCTGTTCATCACAGAGTTATTAGTAACTGAGCACAGCTTTAAGGTAAAACAATAAATCTTTGTGGTTGACGGTGGATTAGCTCAATGAAATACTTTTAATCAAATTTCAATTGAATTTATTTAAAATTACATTTTGCTTGGAAACAGATCAGAGCATTTTTCATTTAATTATTATTAACAGTGTCTTAAAAACATTTGCAAAGTCAGAGCGATTTTAATTCTTCACATTGTAATTATGTAACTATATATTCTATAATAAAACACTTGAGAATGAGAGAATTTGATTGGACGTTAGTGGTAAATCTTTTTTTTTTCCTCCTCGAACTTTATTTGAAATTATAAAGTGAACAGCCAGTCATTCCAGTTCAGTTTGTACAGTAAACATAGAGGGCAAATAAGAGTAACAATATAGAGTACAAAGAAATAAGAAGGATAAATAAATAAAGGAGAGGGAAAACATAACAACTTTGTACTTGAAAGTTGTATCCGTGACAGCTCATTCGTTAAACATTTCTGAATGAAGTTAATTTAAGAGAGTTTAAGTAATATTCAATTTCAATCAAAAACAAATTAAATGAAGGGGTTGAGTTTATTGGCACATATTTTTTTTCCTTTAGTTTCAAAATAAGTGGTAATGTTCTTCCCCTCAATTTTGATTTCGTATGTTGTTTTGCACATAATTTTCAAGCTCTCTCGTTAGTGGTAAATCTGGACAGCTTTGACAAAACGTCACATCCTGAGCTGCACCAGCAGGTTAACAAGCAAAATGATGAAATCATGGAAAACAGAATAATGAAAATGAGCCACAAAATAATTTTTTTCAAATTACTCAACGTAACTTAAACAATGACACTATTAACGAGCATTAAGGTATATTAATTATTTCTTTCAGAAATGATGTACTTATTTGATTGTCTGCCAACACTCTGTTTTCCACGTTGTCTTTCTTATTTGAATCCTTTTCCCCTCTCTGTAGTCTTTCCATCTCTTTGCGGTAATATTGTGTCTCTGCGCTCACGTTCGTCCCTCTGTCCCATCACAGACGTTATCAACGTCCGCATAAACTCCCTGACATATATGAGTCTGACCCATGTCCCACATTCAGCCTCCGCATAACCCTCCGCGTCTGCTTTGTGCGCTGATTGGACGCCAGGACTCGCTCGGGAACGCGCTTGCGTGAACTCGCCGTGCTAGTGTTTCCAGGAGACTCTCCTATGTGCACGCGCACGTTTCCCACACGCATCCCCGCTGCCCAAACTGCATTTAAGGCGAATCCCATGAAGCGCGCATCCGTTAGAAATTTGCATGGGGCGTACTCGCCAGTGGAATGCGCGCACCCGCTGTCCATCTCGTAACTGCTGTCCAGCCTAATTGGAGGACACTGCTGAGTAAATGGGAATACCGGGAGCGCGTCTTTGAGCTGCAGTTGGAAAGTGGAGCAGAGTGCGCACTCCTTTTCCTCAGGAGCAAAACTGCGTTGCTTTCTCACTCATAACAAGTTGATGTTTAGGCGGAGCTGAATGTTCTCGTTTATGGCAGGTCGGATTCTTTATCACATATTTTAATTTGACGATCCTGCTTTTCCAGTTGATGCGGAGGATAAAAGCAGAGTTTCTGCACATGTAGCGCAGAAAGACGGATTCTCCAGAGGCTTCCGTAAGAGTAACAGCCATGTATGCAGGACGCAAGAGGAGAAAACCCGTTCAGCGAGTGTAAGTTTCTCTCGTTTCATCTTTGAAGGTTTCCCTCCGTCTATTCTAACATCCACGTGACATTTATTGTGTTTCGTAATTAAGATTTGTTTCTTTGTCGTCCTAAATTCATGGAAACAAATCGGTGTTTGCTGACGATGCTGAATCAGGTCGGTGGATGTTCAGTGCGGATTATCGCAGGCCTGCAGCTGTGGCCTCATTCTTTAACATGATTTCTGTCTGTTAATGATAACGCCACACTTGTGTGAATTATTGTACATGAATTATTTTATAGTCCCAACGTTTTCCAGGCCTCGAGGCTTACGGGACGACTGCTCGGCTATTTTCTGTCAAACGCCCTTCAAACAACCAGCTGGGCCGTTTTCCCCCTTTCGTTTCCTTTTGCAGGGATATTGAAGATATCTTCGGTTTTTATGTTGTTGCTTCAGTAAAACTCGGCTTCATTTCATTTCAAATCTTTTTATAAAAAGGCCTTTGGTAAGAGGCCCTAATCTGTTTTTAATCGCATTAACGCGACTCAAACACTCACGAACCTTTCAGTACAAAAAAATAAAAAATATATAATAATTATAATAATAAATAATAATAATAATCTTTTAAAATAGATTCCAAGCGGTCAGTGGCGTCACGGTCACACTCCAGCTTTAAACGCTCAGTCTCTAAACTGTGGGAAACGGCACCGAGATGATCTGCATCCTCCGCAGGCCTTTGTTCTGCTCGGATGTGATCCGACTCTGGGAAAGCTGCGGGAGAATTATTTAAAAATTAGTCATATCTAAAATCGTTACATCTGCGTTCAGTTCTCCGCTAATGCGCTGCTATAAAACCATTTCTCAGCTTTTAGCGTGTTTATCGAATAAATGTTAATATCAGACAAACCGGACTTGTTGTCAGGGTTAAACAGGCTGAATGTTTATCTGACTGCAGAATCCAGTTAATACAAAATGCAATTGTTAGGTGATGATTTCATGAATTAAGGGAAAGTAGCGAACCAAACCAACCGGCCCTGTGTGGAAAATGTAATCGTTCCCTGAACCAAGTGTTTGTGATAAGTGGCAATGACCGTTTCACTTTGCTGTGGAGGAACTGTGGCCCAGTCCTCTTTGTAGAAGCAAATGATGAGAACACTGAGCACTTCTAGGTTACTGTGGTTTCGCTGGTCAGGCCTAAGAACTGAAATGACTGACTCCCATGAATGTGACAGAACTCAAGCTCAGAAACGGATCAGTGGTGCAGCATAATTCTTGAAAACGGCCTCAGTGTCAGTAAAGTTCCTAAACACAGCCTATAATTCTCCTCTTGCTGACACGTACTGTCACTGAGATGAGCATTCGGTTACATTTGTGTTGAAACAGGGACAGACTTCCTGACTCCCCGAGCTTGTTTAACTCTGAGAACATGACGCGTGATGATTCCACGCAAACACATTTCCCGACTGAGCAACGCTGAATGTTTATCTGACTCAAGTGACTCAGAAAATATCAAATCAGAGAATGAATTTGAGTGAAAATAACAACGTGGTGCAGCACTGAACGGAGACGGGGAGAGGAAAAAGACAAGCCTGCATATCAAGCTGCTATCGCTGATGTGCAGGATAAACACATCAGTTACTGGATTTTTTAACATTAGAACAATAAAGTCACGTATTACCATGTTCCTTTATGACAGTACAGTATAGAAAGAAGGCATGTAGGATAAAGTACTCTTTACTTTGAGCTCTGTGATGTCTCACATTAGGATCTGTCAGCTTTCTTTCTTTGCATCTGGTTAATCATCCAGTTTGTACTGAAGTCTGAAAGCACCAGTTACAGCCGCAAATAAACACATCTGTAACGCAAAGTTATTGAAGGGCTCTTTTTATTGCAATGGATGAGTTTACTGACTGACGCGCAGAAGAAAGTTCTTTATGGAGCCTAGATGGTGTGAATGATGAGACCAAAGACTGCAATGTCTTGTACCAAAAATATATTAAATAGGGGAAAGGGGAAATGGAAGAAAAATAATACAACACACAACAAATGCCCACAATTAAGTAATAAATCAAAGCTGTGATTTCTGTGCAAGAGTCCTTTTCATTTCATTTATTTCACACTTGGTACAACAGATCAAACAAACCAACACTTTCTATCAATAAAGCACTACAACCATGTGTGAAAAGGAGCAGGAAGAAGAAAATATTCTTATTAAACCCCGCCCCCTATCTACAATCCAACTTCTATCCGGTTGTTCAGTGATGACGTGACGAATCCTACTTCCGGGTCTAAAGTAGTCTGCGTTTAATATGGCTTTTGTGTTGTTAACATGTTTAATGTTTTGTATTTTCTTCTATTTAATCTCAAAAAGCTCCTAAAACAGTCAGTGATCACTGTTGACCTCCCTCGGCTTTTATTACCGCTAATCATTTATTTAAGCTCAGTTTTTAAAACCTTAGGATGTAACTACAGCCCAGCCCATGCAGCAGTATATGAATGACTAACCTCGTATTGTGGATGGATTATCTCAGTTGTTCTCCTGGCTGAAGTTTGGTCCTTTTACAGCATCCTGCCATGCTTTTATCGAGTGGGAAAAAAGTTAGCTTGTTTATGTTATGCTAACATAGCTGTGTCGCTAGCGGTCACGTAGCACATCATTATATACCAGCTAACCCAACTTCAGTAACCCTACAAACGTCACTGCTGTTTAGTTTTCTGTCTTCATTTATGCTGGAAGTGATAACAGAGCTGTACGTTTTAATTTGTTTCCAAAACCCCGCAGTCAGGACATGCTATATTGTATTTAGATAGCAGGGAGTTAGCTCGCTAGCTTCTAACTTCTAACTCCGTTTAATGTCATAAATTCTGTTTTCATGGATGCCTGGATGTTAAACTCAGTTGTTACACCTGGTAGAGCAGAACGCTGATCATTTTATTAAAGATGAAAGACTTTAGACAGTTTTTCAACTCTCAGTAATGCCATAGTGATCGTTTGATTTATGGACCTGCAGCGGAGTTTAGGCCCAGACACGGCTAGTGACGTCAGACTGAACGACCGGATTACAAGTGGACACCAAAAATCAGGGAACAAATATTAACATTTCTCTCCGGTCCTAACACAAACCAAACTACAAATTTACAATGAGAATATACACCACTCCACATAGTAACAAGGAGAAAAATAAAATAAAAATAAATAAAACAAATTATAAAAGGATCCTTTTTCAATGAACTCCAATTTCATTCGCATTCTTCATATTGAGTTATCGTTTTAAGCATGTAACACTTTTTAAAACAATGTAAACTTATACAATTCTTTAAATTATAATGAAGAGAGTTCCACAGTCGTATACCCCTAACCGTTGCACTCATTAATCTTTGTGTTGTCCTAGCTAACTGATGCTTAAAATAAAATTTCCTTCTACTATCTTCTCCCCCTGAACACATTAAAAATACTCTTTGTAACTTAAAGGGCAAAATATTATTTTTAAAGTTCACTTTTAAGGTATTCCTCCTTAGGGTCCATCTTCATACAATGGGGAAATATGTCCGTAATCCAAAGACGGCAAAGTGGGGGAAAAAAAACAAAAACAAAACAAAGAATGGTCCTACCGGCTCGCCACTTCAATATGAAGAAGATCAATTCAAAGGGGGACAAAAAACCTGACCTGTATGTAACACTGATGAAGCGCTAATGAATTAATACAGGCTAGGGATTGAGTGAAATATTATGGTTATCATTAATCAGAAGATTTAGGAATGCTACTGGAGCTGATGGGCAGTAATTAATAAATACACAACACAAAAATGTTTTTGCAGGTACCATGTATTTAACCAAACCCCAAAGAAAAATAACAAAAGAAAAACTTAAATAATCACTCCTGCTGCAGCTATCCAATTAATCAAAACCCAGTGAGGGTGCACAAAGACAACTAAGCAGATTCTTCTGGCTTATACCAAGCAATACACATTTTCAAAAAACGGTTCCCCCATAAACACCACATGTTAATATCAAATCCACTGGTCCACACTGAAGTCCATGAGTTTTATCTGAATGTCCATGAGAGATGTCCAAGCGCTATTGTCCAGAAATGAGGGGAATGGTGTGTATGATTGCAGAAATCAGTGCATTTGGAAAATGGGGACAGAGCGTTGTCTTTGATAGCTTCCTACCCAACCAGTGGAAGCTTCAATTGCAGAATGAGTCCTGCTCCTAGCCCTTCATTGGCTCGCCATCCTCTTTCATACCCCAAAGGTTCACCTGGCCTGCATTAAATAAACAAGGCCAATAAGAAATCACAGCCAATTAAGCTAAATACATTAAGTTATTCTTGTTCCTGTGCACACAATTTATAAATAAATAAATATATTGGTTAAATAGAATATAACCAATAAGGATTTAACTGAAACATTTCAACTGCTACATACCATGTAGCTCCACAACATTCGTTATTCAACAACTATCGGTCAAATCAAAATCAAATTGTTTGGACCGGCAGCAGCCAATTAGCGTCAGCTGGTAGCAATACAAACAGTCAATTAAAAGTTCAAACTCACCAATTCCGTTCTGTTCAGTGCACAACAACATTATGGCTCTGGCTCACAGTAATCAGCATCTAAGTTGCATAAGTTAGTTTGTGTTAAAAAAAATGCATTAAAACGGGAAAAGCAAATGTTTGCCAATACACACCTGCAACAGCTCTGTCACCTGGCTTGCCTCCACGCATCTGACGGGAGGAAGCCGGGACAGGCTTACTATGACCTACATGCCATCCGATTGGCTGAGCAAAGTCATGTGGTTGGAGTTATTTATTTGTGATGCGTTCAATGGCAGGAAATTAGTGCAGGAAATTACTCTGGGTTACACGTAGGTCAGAAAAATGTCCATTAGCACATCAAGTTCGATTCAGTTTACCGGTAAACAAATATATTTTTCTGCAAGTCTATGTAACGATGCAAATCATGAATCATCATCATCCACCAATGTACAACAGTTAAATTATTAATCATCTTGGCTACGTAGCTTAATCTATACATTCCAGTAGCGTTCGCTACAAATAAATACAAAAACAATAAAGAAACTGTCTGACAGCATAGCCGAATTCAAGGCAACACAACAATAATCATTCAATCACACTTTGTTTTAAAGTAAGCCAATTAAAATGCTTAAGTAAATAAAAGTGTTCAAAAACAGCGGTTTTTGAACCGGAGTTCTGCTCGCGATGGGAACGCCGCCGAACAAAGTCATTTTTTAATCGCGAAAACGATCGACTGGTTACTGACAACCAAAAGGTTGTTTTTGGTAGATATTAAGGACACTTACCGCTGAGGTGAAATGAGTTTATAGATGAATTGAGAGGAGAAAACGCTTTGTTTTCCAACGCCGTTCTAAACGCCACGAGCTTACAGCCACAGCAGGAGTCGAACCCGGAAGTATCCCTCCACAGCCGGTTTTCAGAGTTGCCGCGACGTGGAAGGAGCCAATCAGGAGAGGGACCTCAAATCAGCTGACGTGGGTCATGTGACAGGGAGTAGTTGATATGGGTTACACGTCGCTTGGAAGAAACGATTCAAATCTGATTGAACTGAAAGCTTGTTGGTTTCAGTCACAGCCAGATAGATTAAGATGGGTGTTGTTAAAGGATTACTTCACACAACAAATCCCAGTGTTTGCTTACTGTGCAGGCTGGAAAACCATAGACCGTTCATAAAAGAACAACCTGAGCAGGCTAGGAGTGCATTAGGCCACCATCTTGGCTTTTTGAAATGTGACAGGGGACTGAGAAGCCAAGGTACACAATTCACTTATATAGTAATGATTGAAGGTAGACCTACCTTCAATCACACCCTACTTTATCTTTCCGCTGTACAATATTATTTGCACGCTGTCGTCAGTAAAGCTCCAACACACCAAAAACACATCACTTGTCGTGCATCATTTTGAAGGTGACGGCTTCAAGGTCACGTCTGTCACTCGTTTGGAAGCAGAGAAAAGTGGGTCTCAGGCTGCCTGCTTCGCACCACAGGCACTTATTTCACCCATCGTCACTTGAAGTCACAGAATGTGATTCACTTTGCTTAGTTTAGAGTTTAACCAAGTGATTGAGACAATAAACTGTCTTACTGCACTGTAAACATATGCAGGGTTTTTATGTCTTTATTATCTGTATTAAGCACATTTTACATCTGCTGTCAGAAAGAGTTTCCCGAGGTCTTGTTGGAGTGGTCGCTCTCTGCTGATTATTGGAATGAAAGTCGATTTTTAAGGGACTTCTTTACTTGACCACACTTTTGAGACCCAGAGCAATGTCTGTCTTTGATACACAGCGAGTCTACACGTAAAAATAATACAGAAGACAGGCTGCATACACGAAGAACCAGATCTAATCTACCTACAGCAATACCAATGGTTCTTGTTTGCTTTCTAATCAGGGTGAAGCAACCACCAACTGCGGGATCCAAGTCCAATCCATCTAAACGACATAGAGACAGGCTAAACGGGGAGCTGGAGCGGCTGGCCAGTCTGCTGCCGTTTCCTGAAGAGGTCACTGCCAGTCTGGATAAACTGTCCATCCTCCGCCTAAGTGTCAGCTACCTACGAGCCAAGAGTTTCTTCTCTGGTAAAGTTACCTTCTGATCGCAGCAATGGCATTAAGCAGTAGACATTCATTTTGTAAGTCACAAACTCTTCTCCCAGAAAGTGAAAGGTTTTTGGTATTTCTCTATAAAACTTATGATTCCTAAACGGTTAGCGTAGCTCAGCGCAGTGATTGAAAGCAGGACAAATGCCAAAGCCAACACTTGCCTTATATTTGGACCTTTGGATATCGACTTCCAGTGTAAAAAGAGGTTCCCTGATGCTATTACCAGAAACTGTCTGGGCCCTAAAACCACTGAAGCTGGTGGCTGTGGGAGAGACTACTGCAAGAAACTGATGGGTAGAATTTCACATTCTCTCCTCTGTGGATTTCTTCCCATGAAAATGAGTCCAGCTGCTGCTGTGTAAAGCTATGCAACATTCATGGACTAGTTCTCATAAGGCATTAAGGTAAAACTGGCTCCACACCTGGTGGACGACAGGTGCTGTGTAAAAACAGCCGTGAAAAGACACATACACTAAATAACAACAATGTACAGCTCTGCACAGATGGGCCATGAGATGTTCATCCATTCACAGATGGATATAGTATTAATCCTGTGCTGGAATAAAGACAGAACCATAGTATGCACTGCACAATGACAATAATGCGTATAATAGTCTGCACATTTGTAAACAGGTGAATATTTTGCAAAGTGCAGAATGAGCTGATGGAAATCTGTATGTATGGTAAAATCCTCTGATAAAAAAGTAACAGATGAACTGGACTGATCAAAAATACAGTTGTTGTTTCACAGCTATAAAAAAAGTTAGAAAAATGTGAAATGTCACTGGTGGATTTCTTGTAGTTAATTCAATTCAATTCAATTTTATTTATATAGCGCCAAATCACAACAAAAGTCGCCTCAAGGCGCTTCATAGATACAGAGAAAAACCCAACAATCATATGACCCCCTATGAGCAAGCACTTTGGCGACAGTGGGAAGGAAAAACTCCCTTTTAACAGGAAGAAACCTCCGGCAGAACCAGGCTCAGGGAGGGGCGGCCATCTGCTGCGACCGGTTGGGGTGAGAGAAGGAAGACAGGATAAAGACATGCTGTGGAAGTTAGTTAGACCTTTACTCAGCAACTGATGGTGAAAGGTTTGCAGAACAGCTTTGCACTTTGTTTGTTTGTTTGTTTGTTTTGGTGAAAATCCCTGGAGCTGGTTCTGATTAGGTCCTTGGACCTTGTTCCACTTCACTACATCACCACAACACCAAGGAAATAAGGCCAACTTCTGTGGAAACGGATAGTGTAGAATATTATTGAAATTGTAAAGAGGAGGGGGAATAAATATTAATATTTAAAAAAATCAAAAATAGCATCTATTTAAGTTAGAACAGTAATATCCTCTTTGAAGGGTCTTTCACTCAGAACCAGTAGAGTTGAGAGAAGACTGCTGTTTCTATCTGTACTCATGTCTTTTTGGTACTACAAACTGCGACTGGAGTTTGAACCAGGACCCTCTTGCTGTCTTAACCACTGCTTCCCTGTGAACCAATCCGGTTGTTGATGACATATGAACTCTGCTTCTGGGTCCAAACTACTCTGTGTTTATTAATTACCACTGTTCATTTTAAAGCTCAGTTTTTAAACCCCTCCGATGTAACTACAGCCCATGCAGCAGTATATGAATGACTAACCTCGTATTGTGGATGGATTATCTCAGTTGTTCTCCTGACTGGAGTTTGGTCCGTTTACAGCATCCTGCCATGCGATTACATTTGTCTCTAACCACCAGAATCCCTCACGTTAACTTTTATCGAGTGGAAAAAGGTTAGCGTTCATCCTCTAGCTTCACTGTGTTTATGCTATGCTAACGTAGCTGTGTCGCTAGCACATCGTTATATAGCAGCTAGCCCAACTTCAGTAACCCTACAAACGTCACTGCTGTTTAGTTTTCTGTCTTCATTTATGTTGGAAGTGATAGCAGAGCTGTATGTTTGAGTATTTACAGAAATCTCTCTGTCAGAACATGCTATATCATGTTTAGGTGGAAGCTAGCGAGCTAACTTCCTGCTAACTTCATCTCTGTTAAATGTAATAAATCCTGTTTTCATGGATGTCTGGATGTTAAACTTCATTGTTACACCTGGTAAAGCAGCAATGCTGATGATTTTATTACAGATGAAAGAATTGACAGTTTGTGACTCTCAGTGATGTTGCCGTGCTCGTTTGACTTTGGGACCTGAAGCGGAGTTTGGACCTGAAAACGGCTAATGACTTCAGACTTAAAGACCAGATAGAAACAAACTGGAATTTGTTTTTATGTGTCGTTATTGTGAACAGAAAGCAGCAGCTGTTTTTAAATGTCCTCAGTTATTTTCAGCCATGATGATTGTGTCACAACAGTCAAGCTACTCTTTTGGTGTTGCCCAACAGCTCGCAGATCATCTCAGAGCACCACAAGAACAAGAACCCACTGCCTTCTTCTGATGACTTCATCACAGCGACAGGCTCTCATTATTTCATTAAGACCTGTGTCTGTGTGACTTCACATATATGGGGATTAAGAACTGTGTTTGGTATGTGTTGCATAAAAAACATTGTTATTTTAGGTGGCGATCTTTCGAGGCGAATGCTGCAATGCAGTGGCTCCCAAAACATGAATAATTGAGAGAAACCCTGGAGTTTAAAGAATTTATGAAATGGAGGCAGAGCAGTGTTTGTTTAAGGCAGCATCGTTCTGAAATGGCTGTTTGGTAGAGACACACAGGTTACAGCTGTGGTGATTAGAGCATGTTTAAAGTGTTTGCACAAATGCTTTGCTTAGTTTTGCCACGTGGCTGTACGCTAAGAAAAGAAAGCAAAGTGCTTTTCTTACGTATTTCCTTAATTATGTTCAGGAGCTACATTTAGCAACATACAGAAGCATTTGGTATCTCCTCAAGCTGTCACAGTGAATTATTGATCGTGGATTGCCGTAGCATTAGGTCAAAGTGTAGCCTATAGACAAAACCTCTTGTCTAACTGCATTAGCCTACTTCCTGGACAGTCTCTAAGTAATTAACAAGCTCAGGGCTCTTACATAAAGGAAGCAGCTCCAGTGCTCCAGGCTGCCTCTGCAGTCAGCTGTAATTTGCTGTATGTAAACAGCACAAATTCACTTGTCAGAAGCTTCCGAGGCTGGATGACCTGGACAGCATGGAGCTAGCAGCACTCTGGGAATGCTGCCACTTCTTCAGCACTCTGCCCCGCTTGGATGTTAAGAGGAACTCTTAAACACTAAGAGAGCTATGACTTCATTAAGTATTGTTTTTTTCAACATCAATAAGGTGTCTTTAAAAATCTCCTGAGAGCGGGCATTGAATGCATCACAGGAGCTGAACAAAGCTCTGACAGAGCCCATTTAATCTGGCTGACAGCATTATCCGAGCCAGCTGCCATCTTTGTTATTGTCAGCAGCTACAATGGGCTCATTCAGTCTGAGGAGAGGTGAGTTAACGCTGCAAACACGTGGATCCCCCCGCCCCCCGTATCCTCAGCTATAAAATACACATTCACAGCTGCTGTCTGGCATTTGGATCCAAGCACTGTTAGAGATGCTGAATCAGCAGATGACCTGCTCGACCACCTGAGCTGCAGGTTCAGCCGTTAGTCTGAGCTAACGTTTGAAAAAGTTCAGATCACATGTTTCTAGCAGTCCTGTCACAGATGACGTGCAGTGTAGACGCAGTGATAAGATGAGATAAGACTTTAGTGATCCCAAACGGGGAATTTTTTGCGTCACCTCAGCTCAGGTACAGAAGGAAATCCAAAAAGGACAACCAATGAAAAAAGTAAGATAACACACTATATACAACAGTAGCATACACAGTATGTGATTATGGATATGGTTGGAAATATGCAAGACACAAACTATATAGCTTAACATAACTATTGTACCACTACTATTCCTATGTATAGACATGTACACACACACACATGTACACACTAAATATACATATGTATTCATATACAGACATATATACCTGCACATGTCCGTACACATGGAAGCATTATGCATGAAGTGGTGACCGTGGATGTTCACAGTGTCCAGTGAGTCATGACATCGTGATTGAGGAGTTATGGAGTCTAACTGCTGTTGGGATGAATGATCTGTGAAAGCGCTCCTTCCTGCAGCGAGGGTGTTTCAGTCTCTGACTAAAGGAGCTGCTCAGCCCACTCACAGACTCATGCAGTGGGTGATGTGGGTTGTTCATGATGGATGTCAGCTTTACTAACATCCAACAACAGCTTTACTAAAATGCATGATATGCCTTTTAGTATTACAGTCATAAACGTGACTGGAAGTTTGGGCAGTGGAGCAAATTCACTTTGCCACTTTTTATTTCGATTTTCTAGGTTTCTGTGATATAGAAAAGAACAAGCATAAACGTTTCACAAGTTTCAAAGACTGTCAAATAAATCCCATGTATGCCAGGAGTCACTGTTAGTCGATCCTTCTACTTTAAAACTCCTGCAGTTGACTGGGTGTGAGCTTCTGGGACAAATCCTGATTGATGGGGATCCATTTCTGCCTTATCAGAGCTCCAAGCTAATCCCAGAATGTGGAAAATGATGTCAATTCTATAACTATTGTCCTTAAATGGCTAGAGCACACATTTAGCCATGCTCTACATATAGTACAGCACAGTAGGTGTGACCATAGCAGCTGTTTTATTCATTTATCCATTTGTTTTTTTGGATAAATTGTTAGATCAGCTGTGCTACCATAGTGAAGATATCCCCTTGGAGGCAACTGCTACTGTGTTTACAACAAACAAAGGGTTGATAAGATTGTAGATGACAGAACTGAGCCAATAAAGACGCCTCTGGGTTTCTTAGAAACGTCTGTGCCTACAGCCGGACGCTCTGTCCTTTTTCCTCTTCCTGTCCCCTTTAACTGACCCAGTGTCCTGGAAAGCTTCCCGCAGTTTTTTTAAAGACAGGAAGCCAACCTGATTTCACTCCAGTGTTGCTGAGTCGTCCCATCCATGTTTGGACCTGTAGGTAACCACAGACATGGTTATTGTTGTCATCATTAACATTAATAATCCTATTGTTGTATCCATAGCTGGGTATTTGTTGTTCAGATAAGCTGCGGCTCTTGGAACACGCTATTGTCATTTTAATTTTAGTGGATTATATTTGTAAATGAACAAATACGAATAATGTTCATAAAGAGAGCAAAACATTATTAAAGAGCTGTTTCTGGCAGGTGCAGTAAAGGGAAGCAGGAATGAAAATTGTCATGATGATAAGGCCACAGAAGTTCCTCTGATATTGTATTAAAAATGAACCATGAGGAGAAAAACACATAAACCTGGCACACAGCTGCAAATATCTGCAGTTTGTCCCACTTTTGTAGCCCAGAACTGCTGCTCTGGGATTTGTTATGTAAGCTGTGTGACCATTCCCAAAGTCTTGTGACAGGTCATGATGCCTGTTTCACTGTGCACTGCTTCCCCCTCCTTCCTGTAGGTCATCTCTCTGACCACAAATGAAAGGTAGAGCTGTGGGGTCAGCACCCTCTGCCAGCCTCATCCTCTGTCCTTCTCCTACTTGGCTTAACCCCATCCCCCAGCCCTGCTAATGCCAGGAAGGCGGCACAGCGTGCGTGTTTTCTCTAATATGTGTGCTGGTGTGTACAGCATGTGTTAGTAGATGTGGGAGTGGGGCAGCTGCATTGACTGTTCATTTTTGCATTGACTCTTTCTGTGCTGTGTTAATGCTGTCAATGCAAAGCAAAGGATCGTTTGGTTGTTTGCACAGAGAGGAAGGCTGTGAGGTTGTGGTTGTATTGTAATTACTGCATGCCCATTTATACAAGGAGAAGGTTCACTGACATTACACATTAATATCAGAGCAGAAAATTGTGCATTATTTAAAATGTCAAACTCATGTGAACTTTATTGTTATGATAACTTGTAACCTTATTTGTGTAGCACTTTATAAAGTGCATGTTATTGTAAATTATAGCCAAAAATGTGATAAAATATTAATATGTATGCGTACTAATCAAAATGAACGACAGCTTCAGGGATGTCGTTTCAAAGGTTTGGTGCTGCAAACTCAGAAACGTGGATTTGAAGTAAAGCAGTGGAGTAGTCAGTAGTCTCTAATGGGATAACTAGAGAAGCTGGAAGCTCAGAACATGAGCTATGTAAGAAGGATTTGGGCTCTGTAGGGCTTTATGTGTGATTCATGAAAATATTTAAATCAGTTAAAAATTTCACGAGAAGCAAGAATAGAGAAGATGTGAGTTTTTACTGGTTTTCGTTAGCAGCCAAACTCCTGAGCTGTGGCAGGTTAGTGGGGCTGTGTCATGTACAGTGGGGCAAAAAAGTATTTAGTCAGCCACCGATTGTGCAAGTTCCCCCACTTAAAATGATGACAGAGGTCAGTAATTTGCACCAGAGGTACACTTCAACTGTGAGAGACAGAATGTGAAAAAAAAATCCATGAATCCACATGGTAGGATTTGTAAAGAATTTATTGGTAAATCAGGGTGGAAAATAAGTATTTGGTCACCTCAAACAAGGAAAATCTCTGGCTCTCACAGACCTGTAACGTCTTCTGTAAGAAGCTTTTCTGTCCCCCACTCGTTACCTGTATGAATGGCACCTGTTTGAACTCATCATCTGTATAAAAGACACCTGTCCACAGCCTCAAACAGTCAGACTCCAAACTCCGCCATGGCCAAGACCAAAGAGCTTTCGAAGGACACCAGGAAAAGTATTGTAGACCTGCACCAGACTGGGAAGAGTGAATCTACAATAGGCAAGCAGCTTGGTGTGAAAAAATCAACTGTGGGAGCAATCATCAGAAAATGGAAGACATACAAGACCACTGATAATCTCCCTCGATCTGGGGCTCCACGCTAGATCTCATCCCGTGGGGTCAAAATGATCATGAGAACGGTGAGCAAAGATCCCAGAACCACACGGGGGGACCTGGTGAATGACCTGCAGAGAGCTGGGACCAAAGTAACAAAGGTCACCATCAGTAACACACTACAACGGCAGGGAATCAAATCCCGCAGTGCCAGACGTGTTCCGCTGCTGAAGCCAGTGCATGTCCAGGCCCGTCTGAAGTTTGCCACAGAGCACATGGATGATACAGCAGAGGATTGGGAGAATGTCATGTGGTCAGATGAAACCAAAGTAGAACTTTTTGGTATAAACTCAACTCGTCGTGTTTGGAGGAAGAAGAATACTGAGTTGCATCCTGAGTTGCAAAATAAACACCCAGCACGCCCCTGCGGGCGGTTTATCCTTCAAGCTCGGGTCCTCTACCAGAGGCCTGGGAGCTTGAGGGTCCTGCGCAGTATCTTAGCTGTTCCCAGGACTGCGCTCTTCTGGACAGAGATCTCCGATGTTGTTCCCGGGATCTGCTGGAGCCACTCGCCTAGCTTGGGAGTCACCGCACCAAGTGCTCCAATTACCACGGGGACCACCGTCACCTTCACCCTCCACATCCTCTCGAGCTCTTCTCTGAGCCCTTGGTATTTCTCCAGCTTCTCGTGTTCCATCAGTTTATCAGCTAATGCTAGCATGCACACCAGCTGGGTGAGGGGTCAGCGTTGTTAAAAGGGGTCAGCTATACTGACCTCTTGAAATTCTTCATAAAGGGCCATCTACTGTTCATGTGTTCAGCTGCGAGCTTGTCTGCTGTCACTGAAACTGTTACAAATGTGTCCAACTTAAGAGTCATTTTTATATCCGTTTCTTACAGCAGTAAGTCATCAAGACGTTTCACATTAGTTTTCCTCAGATCTTCCACAACCAAGTTAGGGTGCGCACACAGTAGAATGTACAACCCCAGCACATCCACACTTACCATGACAGCGGCTGTATGTAGAGTTAGTCATCAGTAGTTGCTCCTCCTGTATGTAATGTGCACTTCAGCTAATTTTAATAATTGGATTAGAAAATGATTGAACTCAAATGTGTTTTCTTTGTCTTGGGTAGACTCTGACATACTCGTTCCTTGTTTCTCAGTTGTGCGTCTAAGTCTCCTATTTCTATTTTTATTTTGGTTTGAGTCTTTTTTTTATTAATTAAAAAAGAAAATGTTTAAGAAGAGTGAGACCAACCCTTTCAGCAGTCTGTACATAAGCTGAAGGCGCTGTCATATGTGCAGGCATTTGAAGGAACGCTCATGAACCTTTAGTTTGCAGCTTCTCGTCTGCGTTTTGTACACCAACACATTACAATAAAAACTGCCTGCAGAGCCGGCAGAGAGAGCGCCAAGTATGAGGGAGTGCCTGATTTTCAGGGTCAGTGCTTGTTTGTCAGGTTTAATCTATCAGTTACTGGGCCAGATACATTTGGCCAGTGCTGACATGGGGGCCACTGATGGGATCAAGCACGCTGCTTCCACCACAGTAGTTTAGCAGCAGCAGTGTTCATACAGAGCTCCTTTCTATCATCCAAAACACTCCCAAATTAACAAATAATTTCTTCGTGAAATAAAGTACATCAAAGTTTAACGCTCCAAAGTCATTTCATGTGAACTTCAAGCAGCAAGTCCTGGTGATGTTCCCACAGCTTCCCACGTTAAAGTAGCCAAATTGAAGCATCAGGTAAGATAACCAGGTGTGCTTTGAAGAAGGGCTTCTGTGAAAAGAGTCGAGTGTAGCTGCATCTGTAGGGTGAAAACTGTGGTCACAGTGGCAGGTTAATGGGAGTCAATGGGAGTAAAACGTTGTAGATAAATTGCTCATTTGAAAACAGGTGAGGTTAATAAAGTGGTGGACATGATCAAATGTGTGTGTTTCTAATAAATATGTTGTAAGTTCATAAGAAAAGAGAGAAAGGGGGCGTGGTGAAAAGCTGTAGTTGACCTGACAACCTTCAACTTCCCACTAAGCCAGTGGTTCCCAAATTGGGGGGCACGCCATTGCAGGGGGTGTGGCATAAATTTTTTTTAAAAAATGCTTAGACGCTGCTGGCATAATGGACAAACGCAAAAAACACAGAGCAGGGGATGAAGCATCGGCAAATATTCTTCCACACCAACTTCTTTCTAAGCCAAAGACTAGAAAAGATGATGAAGTTTAGCATTCTCATTCCCAACGTGTAATACTGATGATTTGTCATGTGTGTCTCATATTAACACGAAAGGTACCCTTCAGTGTCCTGATGATATGCTTTGGATTCTCAGTTGAATCCAATAGAATTCAGCTAGTGGCGGTAACACGCTCCAGCATGTACTCCAGCCCTCACCTTAACCGTGTTTCATGATCAGAACATAAAACACATTTACATGTATAGATTCATTCCAAATGGCTCTCGTGTCTCCGAGTGCCTGACGGACGATTTGTCACGGCGTCGGGATGTGACGTGTTGCCTTTGGCTTCACCTGCACAACGATGAGGAGGAATTTGTCGTCTTTCTTCTCTGTTTTAAAGTAAAAACAGTATATTTTAGTTCAAAAGCTCTGAACCTGAGGAAACTGCTTATTGCATAGAAACTGCATACAGTGCTTTGTTAGTGTGTTTCCTGCTTTTAATGTGGAGAAAATAACAGCAGTGCTGTGCAAGCATCACAAGACTGAAGCATGTGTGTTTCTCTCTGCAGTTGCCCTCAACAATCGAAATGGAGGGAAGGATGGTCACAATAAAACAGGAGGAACAAATACCAAGATGCCCGAGGGTGAGCTTCTGCTGCAGGTCAGTTATGAACCACCAAAAGCACCATGACTACAACAGAGCAGCCCTTTATCATCACTGACCGTGTGCAACAAAACTGTGACGCCTTTGTCTATATTATTATTTATTAATTAGTCAAACATGTTGTCTTTAGTGTTAGTTTGCTGTTAGGATTCAGTTCCAGGGATTCCCAGCTGGGAGCATCATGCAGGCTCTGGGACTCAGCTCTTGATGAGACTGTCTTTGACATTTTACTCTGTTCACGTGACTCATTGTTTCATTTTTGTACATTTGAGAACTGCATTAAAACGGCTGTGTTGCTCGTCTCAGTGTTGTTCAAATATGTTTGACTCCATCTGTGCAGGAATAATACGATTTAGCTTCTTTATACTTAAAAATACCTGAAGTTTTAAAACCACACTTGTATAAATGTTTGTGTGGCAGACATGTGTAAAAAAATGACAGTGACCTCTTTATGACAAAATCACAAAGTGTGTGAGGGATGATTCACTGCCATCCTCACATCGGTTCACACTGGTGCAACTAAACATCGCCTGAGCTGCTCAGCTGCAGCCAGCGAGCTGATGAGTAAAGGAGCAGTAATTTGCACTTTTGTGTCTTTGGGTCATGAGTGAAAACAGCGCTACTGTCATTCTCATAGCCACGAACAGCAGGAGGCTCAGTGTCTGTTGGAGCTACTTCAACGACGTTACTGCTCAAGTCTTCATCAAGTCAGTGTTTATATTTGGATTTCATCCATAAGCCAGCGCGTAGCATAAGAACTCGTTCCTCAGGAACGCCTTGGGACTTGACAAATCGTCGGGATGTTACGCCTCAGGAGTGAGAACGGGCTGTAAATGCCTGGAGTGTTCCCAGGACTCACATCCACCAGGTTACTGGTTTGGTTAATCCACGGCCTCTTTATGGACCAGTTTGTGCAAATGTACTGTAAATATCACAGACTTCAGCTCTAATCAAATACAAATTAGGTGACCTGGAGAGTGTGACAGGATAATCTGATAGAAATGCTGTTATGGGATATTTTCTGGAATTTCAGGTAGAAATTATTGATCAAAAATCCAGTTTGACTTCCAACAGAAAGATAAGAGCTCTGTGCCGTCTGTGCTGCGTGTGTGAAGAAAGCTTGCTGGCTGCCGGAGCTTTTCGGGATCGGCTGCAGTCTTTGATTTTCCAGCCCACTTCCTTCCAATGTGCATCACACTGGCATTCCAGGAGAGCTGAGGAAACGGGCTCCTTTCTCCAACATTCAGACTTCTTTCACATGATAACTGTACGTTTCCCCAAACTGTTCGAAGTGAGAAATGAAAGGTCATTTGTAGATGAGTCAGGAGGCGGTGCTCCACAGAGAACTTGCTCCTCATGCTCCTGATCCTCAGAATAAGCGAGGAGATGAACAATGATGGTTTGTCTCCAAAGAATAGGCTTCTCATCTCCTCCACACATCACTCACTCACTTGGACACTAGAAGGGGGAATTATGTTAAAATGCTCTTCATAGACTACAGCTCTGCATTTAATACCATAATTCCCTCCACACTCACCACCAAGCTGGAGCATCTGGGACTCAGCTCATCTATGTGTCTGTGGATCTCCAACTTCCTAACTGGCAGACCACAGGCAGTAAGGATGGGCGGACATGTCTCAGCCTCCACCACTCTCAGCACTGGAGCCCCCCAGAGGTGTGTTCTGAGCCCCCTGCTGTACTCTTTGTACACATATGACTGTGTGGCCACTACCAGCTCCACCACCATCATCAAGTTTGCTGACGACACCGTCGTGGTGGGCCTGATCTCTGATAACAACGAGACGGCCTACCTGAAGGAGATTAGGAATCTGGAGAACTGGTGCCAGAGGAACAACCTCCTTCTAAACGTCAGTAAGACAAAGGAGCTGATAGTGGACTTCAGCACTAAGCAGGAGAGGAACTACCAGACCCCCGTCATCAACGAGTGCCCAGTGGAGAGAGTGGACAGCTTCAAATACCTCGGAGTTCACATCATGCAGGACCTGTCATGGTCCTGTCACATCAACACCGTGGTGAAAAAGGCCCGACAGCGTCTCTACCACCTCAGACGCTTGAGAGACTTCCAACTGCCCTCCAAGGTGCTCAGGAACTTTTACTCGTGCACCATAGAGAGCATCCTGGCGGGAAACATCTTAACCTGGTTCGGGAACAGCACCATGCAGGACAGACGAGCTCTACAGAGGGTTGTGCGGTCAGCTGAGCGCACCATCCGCTCCGAGCTCCCTGACCTGCACTCAATCTACAGCAGGCGGTGCTGGACCAAGGCCAGGAAGATGGTGAAGGACCTCAGCCATCCCAACAACAGACTGTTCTCTCTGTTGAGGTCAGGAAAGCGATTCCGCTCCCTGAAGACCAACACAGAGAGACTGAGGAGGAGCTTCTTCCCGCAGGCGATACGGTCTCTCAATCACACCACCACACAGTACTGACCCACACATATGGTTCTTACACACACACTGGACTTTCTGGACTTTGGTTTTGCACAACACTGGTCACTATATTCTTCATTTCCGGTTAATACTTGTACAGCTGCTGTTATTGTGTATATATTTATTTATATTTAGATTTCTTCATACATTCTTATATAGTTCTATATTGTGTATTTTGTTGTACAGTTATTTTATTTTCAACTTTAATTTATATATTTATCTTATTCTTCCCAGTTAAATTTACCCTTCATTCTAATTTGTGTTGTACAGTTATTTCATTTTTAACCTTAATTTATATTTTATTCCTTCCTAGTTAAATTTACCCTTTTTAATTTTTCATATTTATTTCCTATCTTATTCATAGCCTTTTCCTTTTTTGTTTTCTTTAGGTCACGAGCAGTTGTCCAAGCATTTCACTACATATCGTACTGTGTATGACTGTGTACGTGACAAATAAAATTTGAATTTGAATTTGAATTTGATTTCATAAAAGGAGTTCTTGTATGAAGCCTCTTCCTTTGCTGTTCTTCACATCAGATGGTAGTGAATTATAGAGGAGCCAGTCAATTATTCAAACAGAGAATGCAGGAAATATGGCAGAATTTAGTAATTGTGCTACTTTTCCCTTTTAGGTAATGTTAATAATGAACACAGTGAAGGTTCACACAACAGCTACGACAACACAGGACACAGGCTGCCTGCTTTTAGTCTGGAAACCAAGACGTACACAGATGATGCCTGAAGTAAACCCTGACAGCTCGGAGGTTAATGATACCATGAGGTGCTAACTGGTTTGATTCTGGATGATTCAGGAAGAGTTCAGACATGTTTGTGTCGCCCAGTTTCAGTGGCTGTTCATGCTCCCTGAAGGAAGCAGGTCATGGGAGGGCATCAGCGCTGTGCTATCAGAGAGGAGTGTGTGCGTGTGTGTGTGCGTGTGTGTGTATCTTTGTGGGGACCAAAAAAATCCTGGTTTCCTGATGTGGTCTAAGAAGTCACCAACATAAAGTAAGAAATGTTGCGGTACGTTGGACCGAACCATCACAGTCCTGATGCAGAGAGGCGAATATGAACTGTAGAAAAAGTTCTTGTGTGAGTGGGAGACTGAGGCATGTTGTATAAAGTACTTTGACTGCTCGAGTAGAAAAGCACTATCTAGCATTTTACAGGCAGTCTTGTGTTGGCTATTCTTGTTGTTTCAAGAAATAACAACTAGAATAACGATACTGATCTTTTCATTTAAACTTTTAGCAGAAATCGAAGTGATATTCAAAAAGGAATTTAAAATGCAATTTTATGCAGGTTTCACAAACTCTTTGGTTCTGAAAGAAAGAAGTGCAATATCAGCAGAAAATAATATTTATATTCAACAACGTTAGAAAAAATGGACCCTTTTATTCTTAAAGCTGAACATAAACCGACTTCTTATAACGACGAACTCCTCCTGAAACGTTGGAGGTTTTAGCTCTTTATACAGCAAAGTCACAGGAGGATAAATATAATCATCAGGCGTTTGTTAAAACAACCCCGTCCCTCACCACGTGTGAACCCTCAAACTGAATGGTAAGATAACGACACTCATTTTCACTTTTTCACAAAACTCAAACATCACTACTTCCACGTCTAATTGTCTGTAATGGAGGCGGAGTGAACTGGATCCCACTCTGTGTCCGGCGGGTGCTCGCAGCGGGGGCGGGGCAGGTTTTCTCGGGAATCCCTACCTTGGTACAACACCTGGTTTGGCAGGACGTAGCGCGGCTCCAAATGCTTTCAGTGTGAACTCCAGACTGCTGACAGGTCTCACACACAACAGCCGCTCTGTCACGTGACGCATACTGCTCCGACGTGCTGAGGTCACTACCTGGGTTACGCCATGTTGCAAGTTTTCTGAGGCTCTTTTGTGATATTTAATGGATCGGATTATATTTTTTTTTCTCCCCGATATCCGATCCAGTAATTTAGGTCAGGATCGGACCGATGCTGTATATTGGATTCTGTCTATCCCTAGAAAAAAGTCATGACCTCAACCCAGAACACCTTTGGGATACCGCGAGCCAAAAACTGGAGCTCTCACTGTTGTAGCTGCAAACATCATATTAAAAACGATCAATTAACAAAAGCATATCTTAGGTTTGAATGTTTGTGAATGCAGACAAGCTAATACTGTACTTTTTTCAATACAGCGTACATTCACTGTAATCGTCAAGACTGTTGTCACGCTCAGTCATTGCTCCTCATGCAGGACAGTTTCTTTGGAGGTCTGCACAGCCAGAGAGCCAGCACCAGTCCTCACAGAGGGCCCCCCCAAACCACAACCTCAGATCCACGTTTATTCCACCTCCCACTGTCTGACTAAAATGTTGTTAGATGGAAATGAACGAAAAGGGAAAAATAGAACATATTGTTGTACCTGTTGTTCGTCAATGTATATCCTCTAGTTAAAGTCACATCATTATGATCATGTTGGCTGATGACAGTCAGATGCTGCAGCACACGGATGAAAGCACAGTAATGAACCGTGTCACTGTCTGTGCATCTGCTTTAACAGGCTCTCAATGGATTCATCCTGGTTATCACTGCCAGTGGGACCATCTTCTACTCCTCTCACACCATTCAGGACTATCTGGGCTTCCATCAGGTATCAGTCTGTTTTTCACTCTAATTACATCCATTGATTGTCATTCCTCACTACTGAGAACCAGAAGCCAGAGTAGCTTAGCATTTAGGGAGGTGACAGGTTCTAAATGGGTGTCATTGTGACATGGTGGCATTAAGTAGGTCCTGGGTTCTAACGATTTATTCAATATTTTATATTGTATTGAAATACAAAAGTAGTAATTTTACAGGTGTTAGAGGCTCTGCTTCATCAGCTGATAAATGCGTTGCTTGCGTGCAACAACTGGCGGCAGCAACACGGGGGTCTGCGTCGATCCATTAGTATAGTCCCTGCATGCTAGGGTCACAGGCAGCTGCAGAAAGACCTATTTATAGCTTGGCCTTTTGTAGAAACCAGCGGCCACAACAGCATCCTGCAGTGCACAGCACGTCTCTGCACCACTGCTCGCACAGTGTTACGTCCAGCTTTTAAGCACTATGTACAGGTGGAGCTTGCACCATTATTATATCTAATAGTAGAACTTCTGTGACAACAAAAATGTAATAAAAATGCATCTGTGGCATATAATCAGGGTTCTATATTATAGAAAACAAGGAACTCTGTTTAAAAGAAGTGCTGTGGGACTTCTGGTTGAGCTTTGATGGAGTGGGACGCGAGTCTGGGAGCTCCCGCCGATTTCGATTAAGTTGTTATTCATTCGCGCTTTTCGGCCATATTTCCAGTCCTGTTTTGGTTTGTGGATTGTTTTGTTGAGAAGTTTTACTCGGGCCTGCGTAAAATGGCAGCAAAAAATGTTAAAACCCGCAGTACTATTCAAACACAACTGAGGCCTAGTTTGCAAACCGCAACCACACCCTCGAGTGAGCCGTCGTCTCCTGCAAAGCCCCCCTCGTGCCAAGCTAATCCTGGTATTGAAGCTCTCAAGGTCGAGTTGCTGGCTGAGGAAAGATATCGCCGACATCTTTAAAAAGGAACTTCAGGACACTCTGGGTGATGCTTTGTCTACCATTAAGTTCGACCTGCAGGCTGTGAAGACGCAGCTGGCGATCGATAAAGCTGCCAATGACGCTACCATGTTTGAGCTAAAAGGTACGGTGAAGGAGATGGAGCACGCACTTACTGTCTGCTCTGATGATATAGCTGAGATGAGAAACACTATCAAGGGCCTCACAGCTCATGTAGCCAAGCTGGAAAATACGTGTGAAGACTTGGAGTCCAGGTCGCGGCGCAACAGTGTTAGGATAGTGGGAGTACCGCAGGGCCCTGACACATGCACCACTGCTGCCGTAGCCTCCCTGCTAAAAGAAGCATTTGATCTGGGAAAGGAGCCGCTTTTGGATCGTTCGCACAGGACTCTCCAGCCCGCACCTAAGCCCGCCGTCCACGAGCCATTGTATGCAGGTTTCATTACCACACTGACTGTGTTGACATTTTACGACGTGCTAGAGAACGCCGACAGATTAAAGTTGGAGACCATCTCAGTCTTCCCCGACTACACCGCCAGGGTGGCACGGGCTCGGTCAGGCAGCAACTCCGTGGCATTGAAGGTGTTCGGTATGGCCTGCTTCATCCAGCGCGACTACGCATCACATATAAGGGTGTCGAGAAGGACTTTGTTTCAGCAGAGGAGGCCAGTGATTATGTCAAAACTTTGATCTCTGGGTGAGCCTCGATAGCCCCTCAGTTTGATGCTGTAATGCTGCTAAGGGTTCACGCTCTCCTTAGGTTTAACGCCACCTGTGCATTGTTTTCTTAGGCCGTTGTGCTAGTTATTGTACTGTTGGTGTGCTGGTTCCTTTTATTTTCTTTGTTAATTAATGAAACTGAATCATGTAATATATACTTGAACTTCGGACCAGTCCGGCACAATCTTTTCCAAGCTGTGTATTTGTGTTCAGGGTTGGGTTGGGGGGGTTGGGGGGGGGGGGGGGGGGGTGGCTGTCCCATTTCGGCTCTTCATGGCCACTGGCATTTTGGTTTGGTCTTTTTCTTCTTCCTTTTTATGAATGGTTAATGGCAATATAGACCCCAGCATTGCTGGGTCAGGCATGCCTCTTAGGTTCATTAGTTGGAATATCAGAGGTATGGGTAGCCCTGTTAAGTGATTTAAGGTTTTTACTCACTTGATACGTCTAAATTCTGACATAGCATTTTTACAGGAGACTCATCTTCGCATTAAGGATGATTATAGGTTATATTGCCCTTGGGTAGGTCAGGTCTTTCACCCAATTTTTAATTCGAAGGCTAGAGGAGTGGCCATTCTCATTAATCATCATCATCATCATCATCATCATCATTTATTTATTTATATAGCACTTTAAAAACACACCTGGTAGACCAAAGTGCTGTACAATACTAATATGCACATAGTAATAGACATAGCAATAAAGTTAAAAAACAATAAAAAAAATGAAAAAATAAATAAATAAATAAATAAATAAATAAAATAAAATATATTGTGTGCCGGGTGGCGGCCAGGAGCGGAGGCCCTGGCGGACTGACCCCCGGCTGCCAAGACTGGCAATAGGGACATGGAATGTCACCTCTCTGGTGGGGAAGGAGCCTGAGTTAGTGCGTGAGGTTGAGAGGTACCGGCTAGATATAGTCGGGCTCACCTCTACACATGGCTTGGGCTCTGGAACCAGTCTCCTGGAGAGGGGCTGGACTCTGTCTCAGTCTGGAGTTGTCCCTGGTGAGAGGCGGCGGGCTGGGGTGGGTATCCTAATATCCCCTCGGCTTGCTGCCGGTACGTTGGGGTTTTTCCCGGTGGACGAGAGGGTTTGTTCCCTGCGCCTTAGGGTCGGGGAACGGGTCCTGACTGTTATCTGCGCTTATGCGCCGAGTGGCAGTTCAGAGTACCCAGCCTTCTTAGAGTCCCTGGGGGGGGGGGGGGGTGCTGGAGGGTGCTCCACCTGGAGACTCTGTTGTCCTGCTGGGAGACTTCAATGCTCACGTGGGTAACGACAGCGAGACCTGGAGGGGCGTGATTGGGAGGAACGGCCTCCCTGATCTGAACCCGAGCGGTGCTCTGTTATTGGACTTCTGTGCTAACCACAGTTTGGCCATAACGAACACCCTGTTCGAACATAAGAGTGTCCATAAGTGCACGTGGCACCAGGACGCTCTAGGCCGTAGGTCGATGATCGATTTTGTAATCGTATCAGCAGATCTGCGACCATATGTTCTGGACACTCGAGTAAAGAGAGGGGCTGAGCTGTCAACTGATCACCACCTGGTGGTGAGTTGGATCAGGTGGCGGGGGAGGACGCTGGACAGACCTGGTGCACCTAAACGCGTAGTGAGGGTGTGCTGGGAACGTCTAGCAGAGGCCCCAGTCCGCGAGATCTTCAACGCACACCTCCGGCAGAGCTTCAACAGCATTCCGAGGGAGACTGGGGACATTGAGTCCGAATGGACCATGTTCAGAGTCTCCATTGCCGAAGCTGCTGCATTGAGCTGCGGCCGCAAGGTGGTGGGTGCCTGCCGTGGTGGTAATCCCCGAACCAAATGGTGGACACCAGAGGTGAAGGGAGCCACCAGGCTGAAGAAGGAGTCCTATCGGGCTTGGTTAGCCTGTGGGACTCCGGAGGCAGCCGACAGGTATCGACAGGCCAAGCGGAATGCGGCTCGGGCAGTGGCTGAAGCAAAAACTCGGGTGTGGGAGGAGTTCGGAGAGGCCATGGAAAAAGACTTTCGGACTGCCTCGAAGAGATTCTGGCAAACCGTCAGACGTCTCAGGAGGGGAAAGCGGTGCTCTACCTGCACTGTGTATAGTGCTGGCGGAGCGCTGCTGACGTCGACGGGGTGTCTGGCCCATTGCTACGGGCCATTCGATCCCTATACAACCGTTGCAAGAGCTTGGTTCGCATTGCCGGCAATAAGTCGGACTCGTTCCCGGTGGGTGATGGGCTTCGCCAGGGCTGCCCTTTGTCTCCGGTTCTGTTCATAATTTTTATGGACAGGATTTCTAGGCGCAGCCAAGTGGCGGAGGGCTTTCGCTTTGGTGGCCTCAGAATCTCATCTCTGATTTTTGCAGATGATGTGGTTCTGTTGGCTTCATCGGGTGAAAGCCTCCAGCTCGCACTGGAACGGTTCGCAGCCGAGTGTGAAGCAGCGGGAATGAGGATCAGCACCTCCAAATCTGAGGCCATGGTTCTCAGCCGGAAAAGGGTAGAGTGCCCACTCCGGGTCGGGGATGAGTTCCTGCCCCAAGTGGAGGAGTTCAAGTATCTCGGGGTCTTGTTCGCGAGTGATGGGAGAAGGGAGCCGGAGATCGACAGACGGATTGGGGCTGCAGCTGCAGTAATGCGGACGCTGCACCGGTCCGTCGTGGTGAAGAGGGAGCTGAGTGTAAAAGCGAAGCTCTCAATTTACCGGTCGATCTACGTCCCTACCCTCACCTATGGCCACGAGCTGTGGGTAGTGACCGAAAGAACGAGATCGCGGATACAAGCGGCAGAAATGAGCTTCCTCCGAAGGGTGGCTGGCCTCTCCCTTAGAGATAGGGTGAGAAGTTCGGCCATCCGGGAGGGGCTCAGAGTAGAGCAGCTGCTGCTCCACATCGAAAGGAGCCAGCTGAGGTGGTTCGGGCATCTGACAAGGATGCCCCCTGGGCGCCTCCTGGGTGAGGTGTTCCGGGCATGTCCCACCGGGAGGAGGCTCCGGGGCAGACCCAGGACACGCTGGAGAGATTATATCTCTCGGCTGGCCTGGGAACGCCTTGGTATTCCCCCGGACAAGCTGGAGGAGGTGGCTGGGGAGAGGGAGGTCTGGGCCTCTTTGCTTAGGCTGCTGCCCCCGCAACCCGGCCCCGGACAAAGCGGATGAAGATGGATGGATGGAAAATAAAATAAAAATGTCAGTTACCCACAGAGTTAAAATCCAGGGAATAACAATAGGTTTTTAATAAAGACTTAAAAACTGGCACTGATGCAGCCTGTCTAATATGGAGAGGAAGGTTATTCCAAAGCATCGGCGCGGCAACAGAGAACGCTTGGTCTCCTCTAAGTTTCAGCCGTGACTTTGGGACCGAAAGCAGCAACTGCTCAGCTGACCGAAGGGAACGAGTGGGGACGTGGGGCTTCAACAAATCAGACAAATAAACAGGTGCCAGACCATTTAGAGATTTAAAAGCCAATAAAAGGACTTTAAAACGGATCCTGAATTCAATTTGGAAGCCAGTGTAAAGAGGCCAAAATCGGAGTGATGTGATCAAATTTTCTTCTACCAGTTAAAAATCGTGCCGCAGCATTTTGCACTAATTGCAGGCGTGACAAAGTGCCCTGCCCAACCCCTGTTAAAAGAGAATTACAATAATCTAAACGTGAGGTAATAAAGGCATGAATAACGCTTTCCAAGTCACGCTTGGAAAGAAAGGGCTTAACCTTTGATAAACGTCTGAGGTGATAAAATGCTGATTTTACCACCCCGTTTACATGGTCATCAAAGGTGAGTGCAGAATCAATTTTAACTCCGAGATTTGTGATCGAACTCTTTAGTTGGGAAGTCAAAGCTGCAAGATCAACATCCAGAGTATGAGAAGAACGATTTGGGCCAAATAAAATTGCTTCTGTCTTCCGATCATTAAAATTTAAAAAGTTTTTTGCCATCCATGCTTTGACATCAGTAAGGCAGTCAAGCAGAGGTCCAGTTGGGAGACTATCAGAATGACTAAGAGGTAAGTAGAGCTGGCAGTCATCTGCGTATAGATGGAATGGCACTTTATGCTTTCGGAAAATCGCGCCAAGGGGCAAGAGGTACAATGAAAACAATAACGGCCCAAGAATAGATCCCTGTGGAACACCCCAAAGCAGAGGGGCCACAGAGGATGAAGCCGACCCCAACTTAACACAAAATGTCCTATTTAAAAGATAGGACTTTAACCACAAAAGTGCCGAACCAGTAATTCCCACACCGTGCTGTAAGCGGGAGATCAGCAAATCGTGATCCACAGTGTCAAATGCAGCTGTCATGTCCAACAAGACCAGCACTGCATATTTACCACGGTCTGTCGCTATCAGGATGTCATTCATAACTTTTACAAGGGCTGTCTCCGTGCTGTGGAATGGCTTAAAGCCGGACTGAAAGATTTCTGACAATTTAGAGTCATTCAAGTAGTCCATCAACTGAGTATAAACAATCCTTTCCAGAATCTTACTAAGAAAGGGAAGCTTAGAGATCGGTCTAAAATTTGATATGACTGAACTATCTAAGCCTGGTTTCTTAAGTAAAGGATGTATGACTGCTTAAATTCCCTAGGTACTTGACCAGACAAAAGACTAGTATTAATAATGTTCAGAATGTGTGGTCCGATGATAGGAAATACCTTTTTAAGAAAACAGGGAGGAACAACGTCATTTGGAGAGCCACACGGTTTAGCATTCAACACAAGTTTCTCTAAATCAGATAAAACAATTGGTAGAAAAGCAGAGAACAGACTTGAGCAAGAACCATGCATGGCTGGGTCAGCAATAGGTAGAGTCGGAGGTCTCAAACTAGCAACCTTTTCCACAAAATAATTAAGAAACTTATTGCACATAACCGCAGAAGAGTGCAAAAGAATATAGCCTTCCGGATTAAGTACAGAATTTATAGTGTTATATAGAACACGAGGGTTATGCGAGCTGGCAGCAATAAGTTGAGAAAAATAGGAGTGCTTGGCAGCCTTTACTGCTCTCTGATAGACTTTCCAGCTAGTCTTAAGAGCTTCCATAGAGACGCACAGCCTATCTTTTTTCCACCGTCTTTCACATCTTCTACATTCTTTTCTAGCGGCTCTGGTAAAATCAGTTAGCCAAGGACTAGCCTTTGGCTTGCATTGTCTGAATATAAAAGGAGCGACAGCGTCGAGGACAGATTTACAAGCAGAATCCAAACAAGAAACTAATCCATCTGAGATGGACAACTCAGGAGGATAAGAAATAAATTGGTCAAACAATATGGAAAACCACTCGGCAGTATCTGAGCCAAAAGCACGATAACATCGAGCAGGTACAGCACGCTTAAGAACAGGATTAAAAAGAACAATATCACATAAAATAGGCATATGGTCAGAGAACACCGCATCCTCGACAAGTACGTTTTGGACAGATAAACCATGTGATAAAACCAAGTCCAGTGTGTGACCACGTTCTTGAGTGGCACCTTTAACAGACTGAATAAAGTTAAAAGAGTTCACTAAGTCCAGAAAGTCCTTAGCCAGGGGCTTCCCCGGGCAGCAGACGTGTATATTAAAATCACCAAGTAAAAGGATCTGGTCATACCGTGATGCACAGTCAGCAAGAAACTCTGAGAACTCGGATAAAAACTCCTTGTTATATTTTGGGGGCCGATAAACAATCGCACACAACAGCGAAGACGAGTGGCCCAGTTCGCACAAACAGAGTTCTGGTGTGGCGTGTCGATGGGGATAGCTGCTTAAAGTCAAGATGTGCCTTAAAAACAACAGCTAGCCCTCCTCCGCGACCAGAAACTCTCGGAACACTAAAAAAGGCACAACCAGCCGGCAGTAATTCAGAAAAGGCACTTAACTCACCGGGTGGAATCCAAGTTTCAGTCAAGCAAAGAAAATCCAGTGCATGGGAAGCGAAAAATTCCTTCAAAATGAATGTCTTATTTGCCACCGATCTGGCGTTAATTAATCCCAACCTGAGAGGAATTGGCTCGGGAGCTTCCGAGGCAGCAACAACCAGATCCACAGGTCGGAGGTTTGTTTGGTCCACTCCACGCCAACGCAGATGTCGGAGAGGAGAGGGTTTTGCAGAACCCTTCTCGAGAGATCCCACAACAGGAACCAAGCAGGAGTCCACCGGGTCCAAAGCACGCAACGGCACCAAGAGTAGCGGGCAGGATCGACAAATTGAGCGAAGCTCATGAGGAAAACAAGAGATCCTGAGTCTCAGTTTGACAAGGCGACCTCCACGGTTACCTCGTCTCCTGCGTCGCTTCCGCACATCCAGTGGCAATGGCAAGGAGCGCCAGTGAGGTGGTGTTACTTCCAAATCGGGAGGCAGAAAGCCTTGGTTGTCATTTCCAAACCGAGCTAAAGCTTGGGTAGATGAGCCTATTTCCAATAATGTCTGGCGATCATAAAACAATGCAGGGCTGACATGTTGCACAAAATTGACTAAAAACAATAAAATAAAACAAATAGAAGAGAGCGATAGACGGCATGCCAAACACACAGGCGCCATCTTTTAGCACGTGACACATCTCTCACTCACATTAATAATATATCGCTGATAGGAACGGCAGATACATCATTGTTGCTGGTACCCTAATGCAGAAAAAGGTTTTGTTGGTATGTGCCCTGAATTTTGATGGTGCTGAATTCGCTAATAGATTGCTGAGTAACATCCCCTTTCTGAATACTCATTTGCTGATCCTTGGTGGAGACCTGAATTGTGTTTTTGATCCAACCTTGGATCGATCTAGTCCTCGTAATTTGACGCAATCATCTATGTCTAAAACATTCTCAGATTTTATGAAACAGAATGATCTTGTTGATCCATGGAGATTTTGCACCCTTCATTCAAAGAATTTTCATTTTTCTCTCAGGTCCACCAGTCTTATTCCAGGATTGATTATTTTTTCATCGACAGAACTCTTAATTCATGTGTCAATTCTTCTGGCTATTCTGGTATTGTAATATCTGATCTTTCACCTCTGCTATTGGATGTTCAGCTTTCTACCTATAAACGTAGTCCTCCACTTTGGAGGTTTAACTCTGAATTTATTTCAAGCTCTATTGAGGAGTTCTTGTCCTTCAATCAGGATGATTCAGTTTCATATTCTCTGCTATGGGAGACTCTTAAATGCTACCTGAGAGGTCAGATTATTTCTTACTCTGTTCGTGCTAATAAAAAGATTAATGCCAGGCTTAAAGAACTTATAGCTGCAATTAGTAACCTTTTTTTTTTTTTTTTTTTGCCTGTCCCGTTTGGCTCTTTTGCATCAGAATTGTTGTCTAAAGGCGAAGAAAGATGCCCAACGGATTTACTTTACCAAACTGACCATCCCAGCCTTGCCGTAATGGTCCATTTGATTCACCTTTTATTGTTTATTTTATTTTCACTTACTGAATACGGGACAGACTTGACTGGGGGAAAGAAGGGGGGAAAGAAAGAGGGAAAGAGAAACAGCTGAGAAGAGGGACGGGGGAGAAGGGCAAAAGACAAAAACCAACAGAACGGGCAGAGAAAAAAAAATGCATATATCAATCACCTGGATCACCTGCTGAGAAAGAAAAAAGAAAGCAAGCAGAAGAGAACAAGAGTAATAGAATAAACAACATCACAATGATATATGGGAATATGACAGTAAATACTAAATATTAAACATTATTGTGCAGCACATAAGATCAACAGAACACAGTGTGCTTTGAGGTAGGAGCCAAAAAGGGTGTAGTTTGTGGGTGTGATCACCCGTGTGTACACCTGTGAGCATGGACGCGCTTGTTTTTTGTTTTTTAAAAGGTTCCTTCATGTAATAATCTGCTAGAGGGTGTGGGGGGGCCACAGCCCCGTCCTCCAGGGCGTGAAGCAGGTGTGGAGGAGATCAAAACTCCAGACATCCAGAGGCCCCCAGAACACAAGAGACCAAGGAAGACCAACAGAGGGGCAGCCGCGCCACTGTCCCAGAAAGAGCTGAGGAGAGTCCCAGATGAGGGCTCACTCAGCAGCCGCGGAGCAGAAGCCAGGGGGGGTTGCAGTGACGCGCCCGTGAGCTCCGCCGGCAGCCAGCTGCGCCTGAGTGACCGAGCCCCAGGCCGAGAGGCCGGGGGCACCCCACCTCCGAAGTGGCCCGAGCGAGCCCCAGGCTCCAGGCCCCGATAAGCGGCCGCCAAGGAGTGAGCCGGTGTGTACCTGGACGCCCATCCCCGGACACAAAGAACCACCAACGCACCGATATCTGAGGGGGTCCGCCACTGGCAGGGGAAGTGGTGGTAGGGGGAGATAGGCCTCCAAACCTTGGAGGGCCTGAGATGTCCCCAGAGAGGTGGCGCCTGACACCCAACCTGACATATAGACACAGACATACAGGCACACACAGATACAAACATCCATTCCCACCCTCATGCGCTCATATGCACTTACTCCACACTCAACCAACGTGGAGACAGACATAAAGAGACGCTGTACACACGATCACACTCCCCAAGCGTACTCTACAAACCGGGTCTAGGTGCCCCCGCCCCTGGAGGGGGGAACTGCACCCAGACCCAGGTGGTGTTTCCCTTTTCCCTGCGGTGGGGGGAGGCAGACCGCCCCGACTCCGCAGCAGCAGGAAGGCTCCACACTCCAGACCGCAGTCGGACGGCCAACTCCTCCTCCTAGCCCCCCCGCTCCAGCAGGTCACAGAGAATGGGGGTGAGAGAAGACTCCAAACCTCCCTCCACCCGCTCATTGTAATGTTGATGCATGTGTGTTCTAAGGTGCATTTAAAACCCAGGAGGGCTTGGAGCTACCTGCCAGAGAGCAGCAGGTAAGCGCATGGTCCCTCCTGCTAGCCCTCAATGTCTACGTGTATTTAAAATTGAGAGGTGGGCAACGATGCCAGGGGTGGGGTGTACACCCTGATGGTACTTTGGACTCCGTGTATCGTGCCCACCCCCAAGATCCTATATGTATGTGTAATGAGAGTGTGAGTAATGTGAATGTCTAAGTTGTGGGATAAAATTGAGGCAGAGGCAGCCAGAAGGGGACAGGGGGGGGGGGGGGGGGGTAGCCTCCTCTGCACCCTGGTGACATACCCCTACTCCAAGGCCCTGCATGTGTGGGTGGTTGTGGTGGAGCGGGAAGAGGGAGGCAGCTGGAGATGGGGAGGGAAGGAAGGGAGGGGCAAGTGACCCCTCCCTGGGGCCAGCTCCCCCGCTGACCCCAGTAGGCACCCCCATACTCCGCGACCCGCCAGGGAAAGGGGGCCCAGGCCCATCCAGACCGGGCCCAGTGCAGCAGCGCCGCCCGGCCCCACAGAGCCCGGGACAGTCCACCCAACCCCACCACAGAGAAAACTGCACCCACCCCACCATCCACTCATCTTCCAGACTACATAAGACAATAAACACCCAGGCTGAGATCTTCCTCCACCTCTCCTGTATCTCCCCCTCCTGCAGAGGGAGCTCCTGAGGAGAGGAAAGCTCCTGCAAGATGTGACAATCTCCCCCACCAGTTGAAGAGCCCCCCAGGTGGCTCGACGCACCGGCGGCACCCTGCTCCAGGGCTGGGCCCCCATGCACCCACCCGCCCACAACCCCGGCAACACACCAACCAGGACCCAAGCCCCCGAGGCCCGGTCCGGGTCCCAGCCCAGAGACGGAGCGCCCCCAGAACCTCACGCCCATCCCGGACCCACCCAGGGGCAGCCAGGCTACCAGGTCAGTAACCCACGTCCGTCAGCACAGACCCTCCCCTAGTCCCGCTGCACGCAGCCGCGAGGAAACAGTCACCTGAGAGCCAACAGAGCCCCTAACCGGACATGACCGCTACCCCGGGTTGAGCCCCCCAAGGAAGATGCCTCCGGGGAACCCCCCGACGCCCTAAGCCTGTCCCTACCCCCACACCAATCACAACAGTGAAGGCGGGACCAAACTATGACCCCCCACCCCCACTAGGTGATGGAGCTGATCAAAGGAGCCCAGAGCAATTGATCTGATGTGGTGGCAGAGGCTGTATCAAGACTAATGTAATCTAATAGATAATTTCTATATTGGTTAGAATTAAGATTATTTTTATTTTTCCAGTTCATGAGGACTGTTTTCTTGGCTATGCATAGGGCAGTGAAAACCATATGGGCGATATTCTTTTCTGAAGTGACATTATCTAAGCTGCCCAACAAACACACTAAGGGGGAAGTTGGAATGTTACATTTCAGACACTTCGATAAGTCTTCACATATCTCGCGCCAAAACTTCTGAACTGGTGGACAGAACCAAAGAGCGTGGATATAATTGTCCGGTGAATTGGTTTGGCAGTGTGAGCAGTTGTTGGTAGACGTAAAGCCCATCTTGAACATCCGATGACCTGTATAGTGCACTCTATGTAATATTTTGTATTGAATTAATTGAAGACTGGGATTTCTAATTAGATGAAAGGTTTTTAAGCAAATCTGAGACCAGAAGTTTAGGTCTAAGTTAACTGATAAATCCGCTTCCCATTTTGCAATAGGAAGTGATATTGATTCATCTGTTTTAGAAAGCATTCTGTATATTTTGGATAGTAATTTGGGGGTTTTAAGAGTAAGAAATTGAACCACACTTGGTGGTGTTTGTAGTTCAACTTGACCTGGTTTAAATTTCTTTTTTACTATGGATTTAATTTGTTGATATTCTAAAAATCTTTTCTTGTTGATCCCATATTGTGTAACTAGTCCGTCAAATGAAATAAATTCTGTTCCTTCTAGTATATGTTCTAAATATTTGATTCCTTTATCACTCCAATCTGAAAAGTTTATCATATTATTGTTTTGTAATATGTCAGGGTTGTTCCAGATAGGTGTACGTTTGCATGGGATTAATGAAGACGCCGTCAATTTTAGAAACTCCCACCATGCTGTCAGAGAAGAGCTGATGTTGATGCTTTTAAAGCATTCATGTCGTTGGATGTTTGAGCTGATAAATGGTAGGTCTGAGATCTCTAGATTATTGCAGAGTGCTTGTTCTACATCTAGCCAAGGTTCATCTAAGAGGGTATGTTTTAGCCATCCTGAGATAAACTGAAGCCTGTTGGCTAAGAAGTAGTGCTGAAAGTTAGGTAGTTCTAGTCCTCCTTTATCCTTGGTCTTTTGTAGTGTTTTTAAGCTTATACGTGGGGGTTTATTTTTCCAAAGGAATTTGGACATACATGAATCTAGAGATCTGAACCAATCTTGTGGCGGTTTAGTTGGGATCATTGAGAATAAATAATTTATTTTTGGTAAGACCATCATTTTTATAGCGGCAACCCTTCCCATGAGTGATATGGGTAGACATTTCCATCTAGCCAGATCATCTTCTACCTTCTTTAAAAGTGGGATATGGTTTAATTTAGTCAGATCTGCAAGCTTGGGAGAAACATTAATACCTAAATATTTTATATTTCCCGATTGCAGTGGTGTAGAAGAGGAATTATGGAGGGAGCAATTAATCGGTAGGACTGTAGATTTTGACCAGTTAATTGAGTAATCTGATATTCTTGCAAAAGAGTTTATCAATTCAATCACCCCAGAGATATTGGTTTGTGAATTTTGGAGAAAGAGTAACACATCATCCACATAAAGGCTGATTTTATGTTCCACGTTCTTGCATTTTATGCCCTTAATTACTGAATTCTGTCTAATTGCTGCTGCTAGTGGTTCAATAAAAATTGCAAATAGTGAAGGGGAGAGTGGGCATCCCTGCCTGGTGCCCCTCAAGAGACAGAAGCTGGAGGATGTCTGGTCATTTGTTCTAACACAAGCTGTTGGGGAATTATATAATATTTTTAACCAGTTTATGAAAGAGGATCCAAAACCAAATTTGTGTAAAGTTGCAAATAGAAATTTCCAGTTAACTCTGTCAAATGCTTTTTCTGCGTCTAAAGAGAATATTGTAGTTTCTAGGTTTTTACTGTATGAGTAGTCTATCAAATTAAGTAATCTACGTGTATTTGTTGATGAGTGCCTACCTTTTATGAAACCAGTTTGGTCAGGATGAATTAAGAGGGGGGTTATTTTCTCCAGTCTCTTTGAGAGAGCTTTGCAGATTATTTTAAGGTCTACATTTATAAGGGATATTGGACGATAGCTTGAGGGATATACAGGGTCTTTGCCTGGTTTTAGCAGGAGATTAATGTTTGCAGAATTCATATTTGATGGAAGTCTGCCCTTTTCTTTAATTTCCAACAACGTTCTGTAGAAAACTGGTGCTAGAATCGACCAGAATTCTTTGTAGAATTCTGCAGGAAAGCCGTCTGGACCTGGAGCCTTATTACTGGGCATACTTATCAGGGCTTCCTGGAGTTCACCTGGTGTCAGTGGTGAATCCAGTGCCATTGCTTGAGTGTCCAATAATTTTGGAAGAGTTATGTTGTCCAAAAACTGATCAATTTCTTTTTTAGATGGGTTTATTTGTGGTGAATACAACGTTTTATAGAAATCCCTGAAAATGTTGTTTATTTGTATCGGTTCATATATTGTGTTCCCAGATGAATCTTGAACAGCACATATAGTTGTTTTTTCTTTATTTATTTTTAGCTGGTTTGCTAGAAATTGACCGGATTTATTACCATGTTCATAATTTTGTAGGCGTAGTCTTTGTACTAAGAATTTTGTTTTTTTATCAATTATCTCATTTAATTCTAGTTTTGTTTTGCGTATTTTGTTCAATGTTTCCTGATCTTGGTGGGACGCGTAGGCTTCTTCTAGTGATTTGATGTTTTTTTCTAATTCCTGAATATTTTTGTTTTCTTTTTTCTTTTTATGTGATGAGAAAGAAATTATTTTACCTCTCATCACAGCTTTCCCTGCTTCCCATAGAACAGAAGCTGATGTTTCGGGAGTGTCATTATAGTTCAAATATGAAGTCCACTCTTTTTTAAAATATTTAATAAAGTCTTCATCTTTAAGTAGTGATATATTAAATCTCCAGTTTTTTCTTGGCGTAGTATTATTCTTGTGCATTAGTGTTAAAGATACAGGAGCATGATCGCTGACAGCTATAGGGTGAATCTCAGTGTCTGAAATGTCGTTCAGCAGTGAGCTGCTGACCAAAAAATAATCCAGACGAGAGTAGGAGTGATGGACATGTGAGAAAAAAGTATATTCCTTACTGGTGGGGTGAAGGGAGCGCCATGCATCGCAAAGACCAAAGTCCCTCATATACTGTTTGATTATATTTATGGACTGCCAATTACGCTGAGTTCCCGCTGTATTGAGCCTATCCATGTCTTCATTTAGTCCAAGGTTGAGGTCACCTCCAAGAACAAGTGTGCCATCTAAGTGTTCAGAGAGTGCACTGAAAAAACCGTGAAAGAATGAGGGATCATCAACATTTGGACCATATACACTTGCAATACATAGCTTTTTATCACGTATAGATAGTTTAATGATTAAGAATCTGCCCTCTGGATCTATAACTGTATCGAGTACTGTGAAATTAATATTTTTATGTATTAAAATTGCTACTCCCCTTTGTCTAGAATTATAACAAGCTGAGAACACATTGGGAAACTCAGGTGTTTTAAGTTCATTCGAACCTCTAAGAGGTCTGTGGGTCTCTTGTAAAAGGACAACATCCGCCTGTAGTTTTTTGAGTTGGTTAAATATTTTTAACCTCTTTACTCTGGAGCCAGCTCCATTTATATTCCATGTAATGAACCTCAGTGTACCCATAGATGTTTGTGTATAACTAGGGATGTATGCTGTGTGCGTCGCTTAGACAGGTGGAGAGAATACGTCACTTGTTCATAAATAAAGAGAAGGAGAGAGAGAAAAAATGTGTGGCGAGATGCTCCCTGAGTCTGACTATGTGTTTGCATAGTTACTAATATGAGTAGGCTTGGCTTAAGTGTGTGTGTATCTTATATGACTGTGTGCGCTGTCTGACTGATGTAAATGTGCTGCCGTTGAGCGCATGGTGCGTATGTGTCGAAATAAAGGATGTTTGTGGATGAGTGTCGAAGCAGGTGATCGAGGCAGTGAAAGGAATAAAGAAAGAAACCAAGGACAGGGGTGAGCAGCATAAAACCAAGAGGGGGAAAAGAGAGGAAAAAAAAAAAACGAGAAGAAAAAAAACCAAAACGTAAACATTCCAATTAAATCACTGACGGAGAGTGACGGTGTTAATTCTGCTATGAAATCACACTTTAAGATGCGATTTGATACTGGTAAGTTAAACAGATGTTAATGCAAGTTAGTGTGAGTGGATAGGGAAATGGTGTAGCTGATTCTTATCTGGTGTGAGGTTAATACAGCCACGGAGTGATGTTGGGGTCGCGGTGGAGCTGTCCGTCCACGTACAGCCGTCCACAGCGATGACAGCGCAGGAGCCCTTCTGGATGAAGCCACGTCGGATTGGGAAGAGGACCCTGCGTCGTTCCAAGATCTCTTTGGGGAACTGGTCGTTCACGCTGAAGTCCGTTCCTTTTAATTCCCTGCCGCGGCTTTTCACATGTTGCTTTTGTTTGAAGTGGCCGAATTTGGCCACGATAGGACGTGGTCTCCCGGCCATAGCCCGAATGGGGCCGAGGCGATGTACCCGATCGAAGACGATGTTCTTCACAGTGTCCTCCGGCAGCTTCAGGTGGGTTTTGATGAAGCTTTTTACCGTGGTCTCCGCGTCCTCTCCAGCGGCTTCTGGAATACCAGAAAATACCAGATTATCACGCATGCTACGAGCTTGTAGATCGATAACTGTTTCTTTTATTTTTTTATTTTCTCTATTGAGCTGGGTAACATTATCTGTGAGACATTTCACCGACTCCCTTAGCGTGGTATTTTCAGCAGCGAGCGTTTCCACCTGCTGCTGGCTGTACTCCAGGGATTCTCGCAAGCATTTAAATTCTCGGTGAAGAATCTCCACCAAGGACAGCCTTGCGTCGAAACTGGACAATCGCTTGTCGATTGACTCCAATATGTCGGCAATATCTTTGCCGGCTGGCGATGTTGAGCCGGGGGAATCTGCCGAGCGTTGTCTTTTCGACGACGGCGTCTCAGCTTTGGCCGGGGAAGCTGCACACGGGGTCTTCTTCATCACGAGATCCTGAAAGCACTGATCGATGTAATCTTGGAGAGTCTCTAAACTCTCCTCGTTGTTCTCCAGGGTGTTGGAGATTATTTAGACAAATAGTGTTAGTTATAAGACAATTGATAAGTGTATTTGGTAATGCTGAAGCTTAAATGAATTTGTTCAAATCTAAACTACCATTTGCTTTAATTTTCCGCCAAAATCTCCGGCGTCTGACGTCAGTTACAACATGAGTCGCTTACCTTGTCCGTCACTTCCGTCACTTACTCACCTGCTGCCCGTCCTCCTGTCTCCAGTCCCGTCCTCCAATTGCAATTAGTAACCTTGATCACTGAACCCTTCTCCAGAATTACTGAAGCAGCTCCTTGATTTGCAAGCAGAGTTTGATCTTATGTCAACCAAAGAGGCTGAGCACTTGTTACTACGCAGTCATGGCTCATATTATGAATACGGTGACAAGGCTAGTCGCTTGTTGGCACATCAGCTACGACGTCAGGCCTCCTCACAAGTGATGCCCAGTATTAAAAACTCTTATGACAATATCACTACAGATCCCTTGGAAATTAATTCTACCTTTAAAACATTTTACTCTTCGTTGTACAGGTCCGAATTTCCCACAGATAAAGCTAAAATGAATGAATGTGCTTCTGAAGAGCAGAATGGCTTCATAAAGAGACGGCAACTGTTTTTTAATACCCGTACACTCTTTAATGTTATTTACTCAAAGCATCTATCTGAATTTCCCGAACTTGTGATTTCTTTAGATGCTGAAAAGGCTTTCGATAGGGTGGAGTGGGAGTACTTGTTTGCAGTTTTAGAGAAATTTGGTTTTGGCGATAAATTTATTTCCTGGATTCGGCTTCTTTATTCGTCCCCTAAAGCCAGTGTTCATACTGATGATGTTTACTCTGATTATTTTGCGCTGGGTCGTGGTTGTCGTCAAGGTTGCCCTTTGTCTCCCTTACTCTTTGCCGTTGCCATCGAGCCTCTGTCTATTACATTGAGATCTTCTTCTGTATTCAGGGGTATCATCCGTAATGGAATTACACATAAAGTATCATTGTATGCAGATGATTTGTTATTATATATGACTGACCCCACACGCTCCATCCCTGCTGTTTTAGGTATTCTGGAGAACTTCAGCTTGTTTTCAGGTTATAAATTAGATTTAGGGAAAAGTGAGTGTTTTCCTGTTAATACGGCAGCACGTCAACTTCAACAGTCCAATCTACCCTTTCGTCTCAGTCCATCTGGGTTTAAGTACTTAGGGATTAACGTGATTCGTTCTCTATCTGGCCTTAAATCAGCAAATTTGTCTCCTCTTATACAAGGATCACATCTGATATTCAAAGACAGGGTAATCTCCCCCTTTCCTTTAATCGGTAAGATTAATGCTGTTAAAACCAACATCTTACCAAAATTTTTATTTCAGTCGATTCAATTATTTGTGCTGAAACATTTTTTTTGTTTCACTGGACAAGATTATTGGTTCTTTCATTTGGGGAGGGAAGCCACCCAGGGTTTCTAAAACTTCACTGCAGAGATGCAGATTTAGTGGAGGACTTGCATTACCTCATTTTCTAGCCCACTACTGGGCCTAAACTTTGCTACTGGCTAAAATCTTCTGGTTCGTCGTGGTGTAAGTTGGAGCTATCATCATGTAAGGGCTCTTCTTTACCAGCTTTGCTCTTTACCCGTAAGACCCTCTCTGTACACTGATAATCAGGTGGTTCTTAACACACTCAAGATCTGGTTTCAGTTTAGACGGCACTTTAATTTTGTAATGCCGTCTTCCTCGGCTCGTCTAAGCAACAACCATTTGTTTCCCCCTTCACTCTTGGACTCGACATTCTCAGTGTGGTGTGACAAGAGTATAAAACAGTTCAAACATTTATATGTGGATGGTGTCTTGGATAGTTTTGCCAACTTGTCTTCTCGTTACGATCTCCGTATCACCCATTTGTTTCGCTATTTTCAAATTCGACATTTTGTTGCCAAGTGTTTCCCAAATTTCCCCTCTTTACCTCCAGAACAGCAGTGGGAACCACGTTATCATTTATTCCTCATCACAGAGGAACCATTTCGAAACTCTATGATACTATCCTGTCTTTTAGTAACCACTCTAATGTTAAGCTTAAGTGTCCATGGGAAGGAGAACTAGGAATTCAAATACATGAGGAGTCCTGGGAACAGGCTATAGCGAGGGTACGATCTTCCACCTCCTGCGCTCGTCTTGGACTTATTCAATTTAAGGTCATACACAGGGTGCATTTCTCTGAGTCTAGACTTTCTGAATTGTATCCAGAAGTGGAAAATAAATGTGATAAACAGAGATGGGCAGTAACGCGTTACAAGTAACGCGTTACTGTAATCTGCTTACTTTTTTCAAGTAACGAGTAAAGTAAGGGATTACTATTGCAAAAACGGTAATTAGATTACCGTTACTTTCCCGTAGGAACGCTGCGTTACTGCGTTACTAAAACCGTGACTTTTTGCGAGAATGTCTCACGACAGTGACGTAAGCGAGTGTGACGTTAGTGACAACAGCTGTGTGCAGATCAACAATGGATCATATATCGAGTGCAGAGAGAGTATGAGCGTGCAGCGTTTAAAGTGTGGAAGTACTGACCTTACTTTGAGTTTGAATCCATAAAAAGTGACAAAAACATTAGTGTCCGCTGTGCGTGGGAAGAAAACTTCTTTTTACAGCAAAAAACCCCTAAACTTCTGAGCAAGCACCGAGTAGCTACGACGTAATGGGAAACTCACAGAGAAACTCGCGGATTCTTCCACTGACCGCGGCACACCTGCACCAGGGTAAACCTCCGCCTACCCCACTCCTGCTTTACAGGTGAAAATAGAGCAACAGGACCGCTGAGTTTTTGACTTTATTTATTTTCTGCTGTGTTTTACTTGCATCTATTTGAAAGACTGAGTGTAAACACAAAATTTTTTTTATTTTATGTGCTGAAATGTGCAGAAAATAGCTTTAAATGTTAAACTAATTTATTCAAGTCAGAGAATGTTGCAGATAATTAAATCTTTGCTTGATGCATAAAGTTAAAAGATTAAAATTAATAAAACAAGTTTTAAAAAGAGACTTTTCCATTTGATTACATTTTGTATGATGGATTATGCAGAAAAAGTAGAATTGGGCTGAAAGATCTATTTATCACCTATTCAGGTTGTAAATCGTGTTTTTAAAAAGTAACTAAGTAACTAAGTAATTAATTACTTTTGAAAATAAGTAATCAGTAAAGTAACGGGATTACTTTTTTGGGAAGTAATCAGTAATTAGTTACTGATTACTTTTTTCAAGTAACTTGACCAACACTGGTGATAAATGCCACGGCTCTCCTTGTCACCTTAGCCACATGCTTTTTCTGTGTCCTGAGCTACAAGGTTCCTGGACTGGGTATTTTGCTATTATGTCAGCTGTTCTTGGGGTAACTCTTCATCCTTGTCCTCTGATTGCTGTATTCAGGATTCCTGATCGCTCACGTACACTTGATTCCACACAAAAGGATATTATAGCCTTCACATCCCATTAGCGAGACGTCTAATATTGTTGCATTGGAAGTCTGTTAAGTATCCTACCTACTGTTTCCCAGTGCCTTAAAGATGTTGTGTTTTTTTTTAAACTTGAAAAAATTAAATATACGTTGAGAGGTTGCAAAAAGTGCCAACCCTTTATTTCTTATTTTACTAGTCTAGAGGTAGTGCCTGTCTAAATGTACTTCTGTTACTGTTGCATTGTTTTAGAATGCGTTTTTGTTTAGTTGTTTTTATATATATATATATGTATAGTAGGGGTGCAACGATATTCGTATCGATATTGAACCGTTCGATACAGTGCTTTCGGTTCGGTACGCATATGTATCGAACAATACAACATTTGTAATTTATTTGATCAACTTTCCTTCCGACGATGCTGTCTGTGTTGAGCGCTCAGTGAATCTGCGTTCGACTACTCCGCCTAGGCTGCACTGTCGGGCTATTGTAGGAAAAATATATGTCAATGCTTTTGCATTCTTTCAGAAATGTAGCTGGGTAATTATTAGGGCTGAACGATATATCGCATTTGCGATAATATCGCGACATGATCAAGTGCAATTTTCTAACCGCAAAGGCTGCGATTATACTCTGGACATGTCCAAATTCATGGGCTGCATCCTCCTGAGGCCGCATTTGTAGACCGATTACGTCACAGCGACGTGCCGAAGGCTGTCCAAATTACTACCATATCCCAGAATTCATAGCGCGGCCCAGCCAAACTCCAGTTTCCAGCAATGGCGGCCGCTACTAAGTTTTAAAATTACTCATACTAATCTTTCTGGGTCACAAAATAAACTTTTAACATATTTTCAGGCGAGAAAGTAGTTGTGTAAACATCAAATATCTGCTCAGTTTATCAAGATATCCCATATTTGCAAAAGTGCTTCGACGTTTTCAGAGGCGTCTGCTACCCACCAGCTCGACAGCTAGCCGGGAGCTCGAGGGTTACTGATGCGGCCGAGAACGGCACAACTCCCGGCACATCATTTTCAGATCACCGCGGAGTTTCGCTGCTCGGGTTAAACGTAATATATAAGTCACTTAGACAACCTAAAAATGTTATTGTTGGGCTTTTTTCAGTGTTTTGTTTGTTCGTGAGTAAATCGGTTTGGCTGAGATTAAAGTTATTAGATTAGATAAAATAAAACTTTATTAATCCCCCGGGTGGGTTCCTCCTTGGTTTTCACACAGCTGACTAAACGTCAAACAGAAAACTTATTAAACAGAAGTATGAGACAGTCGAGAATTTACACCAGTGTCTGGTTATATTTTAGATAGCAAGAAGCAGACGGCCGAGTTTATTAAACTCCACCGAGACAGCGGTGACGCTAATCAGAACTAGACCGTCCAATTTCACGCCTTTAAACTTTAAAGGCGTGTTTGTGTGTGTGTTTATACAATTGCTATTATGTTTGCACTTTATGTGTAATGTTACTGACTGCAGAGATCAGTAAGATGTGTGTATTTTTTATTTATTAGTTTTATTTATTTAATATTATTTTTTAATTGAATGACTGTCTAGTAGTTCACAGATGTCGAAAAACTGAGTGTGGTAAAGCCACTGATTTTTTTTATGTATATTTCTGCAATCTGCACATTGTACTGACTTTCATTTTAATGTTTACACCAGGGTTCCTTGTCAGCACTTTATGCTCAGATGTTTGTAAGCTAAAAATAAACTATTGTGTATGTTCAAATATACTGTTGTGATTGAAGAAGTTAAATAAAAATGTCAGTCATCAATTCATGCATCACCTCATGTCATCATAACAGAGGTCTGTCTTCCAGGAAAGAACAGTTTAAAATTAATGTAATATAGTATTGGCCATACTATATGATGTATTGCTTGTCTTTGTTTAATAATACAGAAGACAAATACCTTAAAAAATAATCGCATATCGCATCGCAATCGCAATATTGGGGCAAAAAATCGCAATTAGATTATTTTCCATAATCGTTCAGCCCTAGTAATTATGTCATTGGCATCGGTGAGCCACTGTCAATATGTGACATATTGAAGTCGCGTTTGAATTTGCGCTTGTTTTTTTGCTTTCACTTTGCAATCGTGCGAACTGTGTATAGAGAGCGACAGCACTGATCTGTGAGTGATGATAATTTGTGCACCAATTCCTCTGACATCGTCTTATTAATCGTTAGCTTACTATGCAAACATGACAAGTGAAATCTCCCGCAGCTTAAACATGTGAGAGGTTGATCGCGCAGAGAATCGCTGAGCTTATGTGAGTGAGCGTGTAAAAGCATTTCAGTTCTGCTGAGCCAAATAAGACAGGTCAGGGTGAAGAAGTGACAGCCAAAGAAAAGCTTACCACAAAACGGAGAAGTTATGACAAATCAGACTATAAGGCAAAAAGAAAGTGCAGCTTTATGGTTTCATGGACAAAAGAATTTCTGTGGCTGCAATATGATGAGCTAAATAACCAGGGCTGCACATAAGTGGTGCGCAGGTGCGCATTCGCTGTCAAAATAAAGAACACGCACAAGGGTTAGGGTTAAATTTAAAAACTGTACTTTTGAGTTAAAATATATATTTATAATTTTAATAAATGACAAATTAAAAAGGCATGAACATTTTTTTGTATCGAAAAAATATCGAACCGTGACACCAAAGTATCGAACCGAACCGAACCGTGAATTTTGTGTATCGTTGCACCCCTAATGTATATATAAGTATATTTACTTAGGAAAATGAAGAAAGGTCAATTGTATTTCGGTAACTGCAAGTACTGTTTTCTTATTTCAATAAAAATATTTGCAAAAAATAAAAATAAAAGAAGTGCTGTGTCGACCGCACACAGAGTGTAAGCAGGTTTGTTTTATTCTTTAACTTCTCTTAGACTAAAGTTGAAACCATTACATCACCTAATGTGTGCTTTTAGTTTACTGGTAGCATTAAGTGTGTTACTCAGTGAAGATGCTAGTCTCCATGTAACTACTATGACGAGGCACAACAGATGTTTACAACAGCAGCAGCATAGATTCACATTCAGATCACTTCACATAGTCAGACTCACACAACCTACAGTCTTTACACACTACCAACACCGTTGCACGTCAACAGATCAACAAACAATGAGGTTGAGGAAAATAAAGAATTAGAATCAGGTTACGTTTTTAAAAAGCTTATAAATGTCTCTTTTTCTCTCTCAGACTGATGTCATGCACCAGAGTGTGTATGAACTGGTCCACACGGAGGACCAGCAGGAGCTCAGAAGAAACCTGGACTGGGCTTTGAATCCTCCTGATCCAACATCCCCCAAAGGTGATCTCACCCCACACGTGCTGTCATTCCTGTATGACAGCTCAGCACACACACTCCTTTACTACAGAGCCCTTTACCCTCAAAGGCTTTTCCCAGTTTCTCAACCTCGTTTTTCTTTTTTACTCTGTCTTTGCTTGGTAAAGTTTTAACTTACCTTTGCAACTGTGAGAGTTATTTCAACGGCATTGTGTTTGTTACAATGTTGGACCCAAAACTTGCAGATTTCCCCAGATTCTGCAAATCTTTCAATATTATCTTTGCCATCATCTAACTGAATATTATTTGTGAACTTCTTAAAGACTCAAATATGAAAGTCTTTGTTTTTGACCTTCCACTGCTGTCCACATGAACACAACCATGAACATTTGGATGTCAGTATCAGATGGTTTAAGCTGTAAGAACAGCCTCGGGTCAGATCACATGACCCTGTGATCTTCACTGTGGCTTATGAGGTGAAGTGTGTTTGGGTTTTAAAATGCTTATGTGTTACGTGTTAGCACTGTGTTTAAGACCTGTGGCCCTGACACAACCGACGGACTCCGAGAAACCGTTTGCACTCTCTTCTTTAAATCATTTGCAAATCTCAGGAACACATTTCTGAAAACATCAAATCTTTAAACCAGGACAGTTTGCTACATTATAACAACTCATGTTGAATTTGATGTGTCTCAAAAAGTTGAGGCAGGAAAAAGCAAAGCTGGAGGAACATTTAAATGAACCTGTTGAATGAACAGGTTGTATCTTATGGAGGTAGAGTTTCTCAGAAGATGAGCGGACGTTCTCCAGTATAAAGTTTGAGTATCTCATCATCCCGAGTACCTACTGTCATTTTAAAAATCTCTGTGCCCAAGGGACCCGGTTGAAAATCAATATCTAATGCCCATTCAGACCTTCAAGAATCACTGCATTACAAACACACCAACACATGGAAGTATGGCTCTGCCCACAGTTTTCTTTGTGGTTTTTATAGAGATGGAATTTGACAGTAGCTCATCTGTGGTCTGCTACAACCCGGAGCAACTGCCCCCGGAGAACTCGTCCTTCCTGGAGAGAAGCTTTGTGTGTCGCTTTCGCTGCCTCTTGGACAACTCTTCTGGTTTCCTGGTACGTGACATTTTCTATTTTTACCAGAGCTAACACATCAACACGCTGGACTTGACGTTCCCGTTCTCTGCACGTAGACATCTATCGTAGGAGTGTATCTGTGTATTCTTATAAACCTGGTGGGTTAAAGACATGAACAGGTATTTATGTAGTACTTTTCAGCTCTAACTGAACCCTCAAAGCCCTTTCTACTCACAGTCTGGATCACTAATATTCAAACTGATAGGCGAGCAGTTTCCTGAGCTTCATTTTCCCAGAAAAGAATCCAAACTTTTATCAGAGTCGTCTGCTACCTGTTTCCATGTCCCCATGCCCGCTAACGCCCACCTTCACTGAGGTTTTCCCTCAAAGATCCATCTTTACAGTTACCTGTAGTACTCACAGGTTATAAAAACAGTACATCTACTAATACAAATACAAAGTCACATCCATTACCAGAAGGATAACTGCTTATTTTGCTTACTTCCAGGCTTTGAATATCCAGGGAAGGCTCAAGTTCTTGCATGGGCAGAACCAGTGGCAAGAAAATGGAGGGAAAGCTGCGCCGCTGCTTGCATTATTCGCTATTGCAACTCCTCTTCAGCCTCCATCCATTCTAGAGATCAGAACCAAGAACATGATCTTTAGAACCAAACACAAGCTGGACTTCACCCCCATGGCCTGTGACGCAAAGTAAAAATACATTTCAGTACTTTGTATTCGACTGAGACACCTCACGTCTGTTTGTTTGTTTGTTTGTTTGTTTGTTTGTTTGTTTGTTTGTTTGTTTGTTTGTTTGTTTGTTTGTTTGTTTGTTTGTTAGGGTTAGGAGGTACAGTTCGGTTTGAGATTTGTGTTAGCCACCTGCTAAAGTGGAGCATTTTCATTGGGTGTTAGATTTCAGGTGCCATCGCTCATTTTCTGTTGAATGATTTTCAAAGTGAGACAAAGAAATCTAGCTGACAAACCGCAGACTAGTTATGCTGAACCTCCTAAGACCTGAACTCTTCCACGGCAGCATTTTTCATTTCTCTTTGATATCTGGGCTGATTGGGACCTGATGAATGTAAAAATAAAGAATTACCAGAATTTTTTTTAATCTAATTTTTGTTTCTAAGAAAAATGAGAGCCACGTATGAGGATATTTGTTTCAATAGAACAGTAGCAGTATAATGTCCTCGTGAGTGGCTATCAGGCCCTTGTAGACCACAATTGAGTATTTTGGTCCAAATAACCCAAAATGTGACGTCCACATATGTGGACGCGAGGTCGGAGGTTAAGTTAAGTTGTGTTGTACCTGTTTTGATCATATGTATCCTCCTTCATGAGATCCATGGGTGTGTCAGATGGGTGGGAGTTGTTTTATTTTTTAGAAAAATGGAGAAAACTAAAACAACATCACACTGGTAGAAGTTTCACAGGGTGACTATACTGAAATATAATACTATAGTTTTTTGTTTTTGCTTTCTTTACAGTGACATGTGGAATGAACTGTAAACAGCTGCCCGAGGTAACTCTGGTCGTTTTTTGTACAGGGGGAAGATAGTGCTGGGGTACACGGAGGCTGAGCTGCGGGCGAGGGGCTCTGGCTATCAGTTCATCCACGCCGCAGATATGTTGTACTGTGCAGAGAACCATGTCCGAAGTAAGTAACCAAAAACCAGCTGTCAACCAAAACAGTCTAGTTCATTCAAAGATGGGGCTGAACACTTGTGCCCTGTGCAGTGCCTGAAAATCCCTCATTTCCATTCTCTGCGAGGCGTTCTTCTGATTTGTTGCCTCGTGTAAACACAAGTTTTGATCAGCAGGTGGGTGGAGCTTCTGTGGTCATAACCAGAGCTGTGTGACTGCGAGGATAATATCAGGAATTACACATCAGGAATTAAATCCATGTAGACATTGAGGGTTCTCGAGAGGGGCCGTGCTAACACCTGCTGCTCTCTGGCAGCAGCACCATGCTCTCCCTTGTTTTAAATGCACTTTAGAGCAACATGCAGCAACACTACACATGAGCGGGAGGAGGGAGGTATGGGGTCTTCACACACCCCCGTTCTCTGCTAGCCATTGGGGCGGGGGGGCTTTCTCCCTTTCCTATCCCTCACTCATGTCTGTCCCGTCTGTAACATCTGAAAATAAAATATAATAAATAATAAAAACAAAGGTCGATCAAATGGACCAATACGGCAATGCCACGATGATCCATTTGGCAAAGTAAATCCATTGGGTATCCTTGTTGGTCTTCAGACAACAATTCTGACGGCTAAAGAACCAAATGGGACAGGAAAAAAAAAAGGAATTACACAACAGTAGGAAAGAACAAGTTGTATGAAATTGTGTAAAACAGACTGAAGCCTGAGCTCTCAGCATGTGTCTGTGTGTTACCCTCATGATGTGAAAAGCTGTGGTGTGTTTGTTCTTTGCAGGCATGTTGTTATTACCATGCCTGCACTACTGCTGCGGCTGATTTAGCCCATTTAGCAGGTTACATGAGCTGTTATATGTCTGCTTTAATACTGAAGAGAATTACCAGCTTGACAAACCTGACCGTGACTTCACTCCTTCACCTGCCCAAATTCCATTTTACCACAACCCAGCAGCCTGCCGAGCTCTGTTTCCTGTATGTGGTAAAACAAATTACAAAAGCCTTTAAAACTACAAAAATTATTATTTATTTACTTTCAGACATTTCATAAATTAATTAAAAAGGTCTTAATGTGTGCTACTATTGCAATTACTGCTGTATACGATTACAAAACTGGATAAAGAATAGTTAAAAAAACCCATAACATTCAACACGTACAGATCCAAAGTCTTCCTCCTCCTAGCGTTATTCCCGCTCTGCAGGGTCCGCTTTTCTGCAATTTTTGTCACTTATACCATACCACATACCATCACAGTCGCGCTCCTTGCATCTTCTCCGTGATCGATGCGATGCCCAGCCGCTTTCGGAAGTCGGTGTTCATGACATGGTCCCATAGTTTCAGGCCCAGGCACCATCGCAGTATCCGCATTTCCATTGTGTGAAGGGCCTGTTCGTGCTTTACGGTGGACGGCCAACACGCTGATCCATAAAGTAGATCTTTGACTTGAGGTGGTCAGGTATTCGTCGGTCGCACAGGACACCAGTGACTTGGCACCACTTCATCCAGGCCGCATTAATCCTGGCTCGTACGTCTGGCAGGATGTTGCCGTCATTGCTGATCATCGATCTGAGGTACCTGAAGTGAGATACTTTTGCCAGGTCTTCCCCATCGATGCTGATGGTGCTGTCGGTTTGGGGGTCGGCTTCTTTTTTTTTTTTCTAAATGACATCAGAAACAGCAGTATGCGACATTACGTGATGGCAGAGCTTCAGTTCATCCTTTGTCATTTTTTTTTTTTTTTTTTTTTTTTTTTTTAATAAATAGGACAGGGGGAATGAATGAGAGAAAGAGGGGGAGAGAAAGAAAGAAAACCAAAGGGGAGAAGAGACGGTGAGAAGGGGGGGGAAGAGAGAGAGAAAAAAAAAAAGAACTCCTGGGTCACCTGTATGGAGAAAAAAAAAAAAAACAAACAAAACAAACAGAGGAGACAGCAAACAACAAAGAGCAACATAATAATAGAGAAAACAAAGCACCATCACAATAAACTAGCTAGCCATAGATATCAATATTTACTAAATAATAAACGATATTGTGCAGCACGCAAGATAGACAGCGCACAGTGTGCTTTGAGGCAGCAGCCAAGAAAGCTTTAGTCCGCGTCTGTGAATACCCATGTGTGCATACCTGTGTGGATCAGCATGCTTGCATTCCAAAGGTTTCTCCATGTAATGATCTGCTAGGGAGTGTGGGGGGGCCACAGCCCCGTCCTCCAGGGTGTGAAGCGGGTATGGAGGAGATCAAAACCCCAGACATCCAGAGGCCCCCAGAACACAAGAGACCATGGAAGACCAACAGAGGGGCAGCCGCGCCACTGTCCCAGTAAGAGCTGAGGAGAGTCCCAGATGAGGGCTCGCCCAGCAGCCGCGGAGCAGAAGTCAGGGGGAGTTGCAGTGACGCGCCCGTGAGCTCCGCCGGCCCCCAGCTGTGCCTGAGTGACCGAGCCCCAGGCCGAGAGGCCGGGGGCACCCCACCTCCAAAGGGGCCCCAAAGGGGGTCGGCTTCTAAGTACTTAGTCTTCTTGGTGTTCAACCTCAGCCCGTACTCACTCTGGCGTGTCTTCCATTGCTGCGTTTGGCGTTGCAGCTCCATTCGGGATTCATCTGCGAGGAAGACATCAATGGCATAGAGGAGTGTCCAAGGGCAGGGTGCCTGGAGGTCAGCGGTCACAGTGTCCATGCAGAGGATGAAGAGAAGCGGGGACAGCGCGGAGCCTTGGTGCACGCCCACGGTGATGCTGAAAGGTGGCGATGTTCCCACTGGGCTTCTGACTGTGCTGGTCACGTTTCTGTACACGAGCTTGATCAAATCGACGTAGGCCTCAGGGACCCCGTGTGATCACAGAGAGTGCCAGATCAGGTCATGAGGGACTCTGTCAAAAGCCTTCTCCAGGTTGAGGAAGGCCATATGGATGGTCTTGGTCTTCTCCCGGTGCTTCTCCTGCTGCTTCTGCCGCATCCTTTGACGAAGCCACACTGGTTGGGCGTTACTGTGACAATTTCTCGCAGCCGGGCATCGATGATCCGCTTGAATACAGATCCAAAGTCTGACTTCCTAAAATGATTCTAGGATCAGGTCAGCAGCACACCACAGTGGGCTGAGCAGGCGATCCATATACTGCATGTTTTCCCCTCTACCCCTCCTCCGCTGTCTGCTCCACTGCACTGTCATAAAATAATAAATGCTAAAAATAAATAAATAACTTAATTTTTAACTAAATTCTAAAATATTATCAGATGTCACTAAATGAATAATGTACTAAACTGTGAAATATAGAAACCCTACCAGTAACTTGCAAAGCCAAGCTGCACACGTGTTGTGTAGCTTTGTTCTCTCTAGAGGGAAATCACAAAAGCCAGCAGCTAAAAAAGCTCTCAGCAGTTGTGACACACACAACAATTCAAATTAAACCTCTCATTTTTAAGTCTACCTGGAGTCTAGAGAAGCAGCTCAAGGACAACATGAATCGTTTTTGTTAGCAGCCTGGTCCCTGCCAGTTACTTTGGAAGCACTGAGTAATAAACGTGAAGTGGGAGTTGAACTAGACCAATTATGAAAATGTTCTGCACTAGAAGGACAACGACTTTTAATATAGTTTGCAATATTTATGAATTAAAGTAAAAGACTGAATGACTTATTATATTAAATTTAACGTGCTGGTGAAAAGCAATCCCAGAATTCATTACGGCAGCCCGATGCTGGCAGGGAATGATCTCCTTAGCAGAAAAGCTAATCTCACAGATCTCAGGCAAGGTTGGGGTGGAGCAAATTTTGAGAGATCCAATTAGTAACAGAAGCTAGACAGTCATTAATGTTGGTAGGAGTATTGAGTTTGGAGTCTTCCCAGAGAGGTGGCGTCTGATACCAACCTGACATATAGACACAGACATACAGGCACACACAGCTACAAACATCCGTTCCCACCCTCACGCTCTCATATGCACTTACTCCACACTCAACCAACGTGGAGACTAGGGATGGGTATCATTTAGGTTTTATCCGATACCGGTGCCAAATCGGTACTTTTGAAACGGTGCCGGTGCTCAAACGGTGCTCAAACCGGTGCTTAAAGAATGGAGAACACAAAATTGGTCCAAAAACCTCTCGTTCACCTGTTTTTTGTAAAAAGATGCAGCTATGGGGCATATATGGCATCACTCTTGGCTGGAAGCAGTGCTTAAACAATGGAAAAAACACAAACTTGGTCCAAAAACCTCTCATGTTTAACTGTTTTCCACTTTTTCTTTGGTCATTTTAGCCTTTTTGGCCAGGGTGAAGGGAGCATCTGCCATCAAACAAGAGGACAGCCGCATGTAGCTATGATGATGTTTGCTAGTTCACCTTACATGCATTAATGTAATAACGTGGTTAGCCTACTCAACGTAAATTACACACGAACAACATGAAGCTACTCACGTAGAGAAGAACGGCTGCTGCTGCATCATCGTCCTCATCATTTCTGCTACACTGGCAGGGCTAGGGGCCAGGACTCTCCTCTTCGGGTTCTTGGGGGATGTTGCTGACTCCGGATCCGATAACTGGCAACCCACGCACAGTAGATGTGCTCGGTGTGAGGTCTGGCAGCAAGCTATCAAATACGGCGCATTTCTGGGCTTTTAAAAAAAACGCTATGCGTCGCCAGGTGTTTCATCGGATTTGAGGTGTTACCTCCTTTGACAGTATCACAGTATCAGCTTAAAGCACTTGTTGCTGCTGAGTTTGCATCTTTTGCTGTGAAGTACAGCCAGACTTTTGACCGCTTCGCCTTGGGCATTTTTAATCTGTAGCTCTGCTCTAAAAGAACGTACGTACCTGGGCCCGCCTACTATCCTCGGAAACGTAAAATGATTGGCTAGAAGTGTATCACAGCTCAGGAAAAAAAAAGCACCGAAATAAAGCACCGAAATAAAGCACCGAAATGTGCGCTGCTTTTCGGTCTGGTTACTACCGTTTATGTCAGAACACCGGTACCCATCCCTAGTGGAGACAGACATAAAGAGACGCTGTACACACGATCACACTCCCCAAGCGTACTCTACGAACCGGGTCTAGGTACCCTTGCCCCTGGAGGGGGGAACTGCACCCAGACCCAGGTGGTGTTACCCTTTTCCCTGCGGTGGGGAGAGGCAGACCGCCCCGACTCCGCAGCAGCAGGGAGGCCCCACACTCCAGACCGCAGTCGGACGGCCAACTCCTCCTCCTAGCCCCCCTGCTCCAGCAGGCTGCAGAGAACGGGGGTGAGAGAAGACTCCAAACCTCCCTCCGCCCGTTCATTGTAGTGTTGATGCATGTGTGTTCTAAGGTGCGTTTAAGAGTCCAGGATTTTAGACTTGATTGAAACACAGCTCTCGACTCAGCAGGCTGTGAAAAACACTAAACCAAAGCAGGTGGCTCAACATTCACACCCAAAAAGGTTTTGCTACTGAACAACCTGAGTATATGTAGGAAATCCTGTGCTGAGGACGTTTGGTCTGGTCAAAGAGTTCAGACAGCTTTTGTAAGTAATCCTGTGGGATTAGTAAACAGATTGAGCAAAGCTGCAGAGCTGCCTGAAGAGAGGATCAGGCAAAGCATCAGAGATGAGAGCAGCACCACCACGTGCACTTCAGTGGACAGATGGGCACGTGGTCAGAAGTGACGAAGCCTGACCATGATTAACGGTCTTTGACCATAACCCATCTCTGAGTAACAGTTGTTTGTGTTCAATGTTTAAAGTGATGAAGACTGGAGAGAGTGGTCTGACTGTGTTCAGACTCCTGACTAAGGAAAACCAGTGGAAGTGGGTCCAGGCCAATGCCCGGCTGGTGTATAAGAATGGGAAACCAGATTACATCATCGCCACCCAGAGGCCTCTTTTGTAAGTACCTGTCTGTGTACAAATCTCATTTGGTCATTTATCTCGAGTAATACACTGAATCAAACCATTAAGATATCCATCCTCCTTCCCTTCAATGCCATACGTTTGTATTTCTTAGTTGTTTAAAAGAACTGCACAGAGAAGTCCTGACAATGATGTCTTCTGTGTTTATAGGGATGAAGAAGGAGGAGAACATTTGCGTAAGCGCTCTATGCATCTACCCTTTACGTATGCTACAGGAGAAGCCCTGCTCTATCAGTCCAATCATCCCATCGCAGGCTTTAGAGATGGCAGCTGTGTAAAAAATTTTAGCAAGTCAAAGAAGAATCGGACTGATAAGCTGCTGACGGATGGCCTGGACCCGGGCTCCCTTCTTGGGGCACTCATGAGTCAGGATGAGTCAGTGTATGTTTGCCAGCCAGCTGTGGAGCCCAAGCTGTCATTTCACAGCAGCTTCTTTGCAGAGCACGTTAGTTTCTCTGAAAGTGAACCCTCCAACCTGCACAGAAGCTGGAATGAACCTGCTAATAGTGTCGTAGGTCCAGGCATCACAGAACCAGGTACCAGCTTTGACCCACTGCTGGCTACTTTGGACTCGCTCTCTTTGGAGGGCCAAGGGATGGATGCAGAAGAGAGGAGTTACTCAAACAGCGAGCTGTTTGGAGCTCTGGAAGGGCTGGGCCTGAGTGCTGAGGACCTGGAGTTGCTGCTGCTAGATGAGCGTATGATCAGAGTTGAGATGGACCCTGAACACGTGCCCACTTTGGATGATCTGCTGACAAATGATGAGATTCTCTCTTACATCTATGACTCGATAGAAGGAAGGACTGATTCCACTGTACATGGAGGACAGGTACCTCCTAGCACTACCGCAGCAACCTCCACACCAGTGTCATTATCAGAAAATAATCTTGATACAAGTGTGCAAATGCAGTTTTGTCCCTCCAAGCCTCCAATAATGGAGCACACTCCCATTGTCCAGCTATCCCAGCAGATGCAACAGCATCTCAACATGCGAACCACTAAAGTACCACCTAACTGGGGCCAGCAGAGTGAACATTTCCCCCACAGGATAGTAAATGGAGAGCTGCTGGGGCAAAATCAGTCTATTGCCAATGGACAATGGACAGCCCAAGACATTCTAGTCCCAGCAGAGATCGAGTTGGAGCAACTGACCACACAGCAGACTACTTTCAATGACAAGGCCTCAGACTTGAATAGCAAGCTTCACCAACACTACCTTCAGCAGGAGCAGCAACCAAGGACCCAGAAGCAGCTCTCACTACAGTGCCATGCCAAACAGACGGCAGCAAACCTTGACGGACGATGTGGTCCGTCGAGCCCAGAGCATTCAGCAGAAAAAATGCCATGGCAGAACTACAGCTTCAGCGAAAGCCTGGGCAGCAGTTTCTGCATTGACAACAGCCAAAACGCTCTTACAAACACCTCACTGGAGTCTTGCAGGGAGCCCACTATGGACAGTGTGGATTACACAGTCAGTGGAGGTGGTTTGCTTGAGAGAAGTGCAGAGCAGCGGGGCGCTGAGAGCACAGTTGCATCTTTTCGTGGAATGAACCACAAAAGCCACCCAGAGCAGATCCCAGGCCCCTTGTTCGAGGTCATCTCCAGTCTGTCGCAGTGCCCTCCCTGCACTAGCCCCCTGGAGCAGATTGTAAGAGTGGGTAAGCCCTGCTGCCAGCTCGACCACTTTGGCTTGGTGACCTCTGAGATCCTTGACGACCCCAATCACAGCAAGGTGAGGTTGCTGAACATTGTCATACTTTGAAATCATTACTAGCTGCACAGCTTGGAGGTTCCTTCCTGAGCCGGGCATACAGACTGTGTACCCAGGTTTTAACTTTTTAGTAGCTTTTACATTTAAATCTGTTATTAATTGGTAGAACCTGGGACCATTTCGTGGCCTTTCCGTTTTTTAATTCCACGCCATTTCCACTGTGTTTAATGGAGTATAGCCAAATTTTCAAACATGTATTTTTTTCCCATTTTATTTTAAAATTTCAGTCTGAGTTTTTTAAATGAGCTTAAATGGCTGAATAAAAGGCATACATCCACTATCGAACCTCGTGGCCGATTTGTGCCCCATTGAAACCCATTATAAACGCTATTTTTCACTGTACAATTATTACCATTAACGTTGTGGCGATGGCTTAACTTTCACTTTCATTCTGGACTCAGGGCCTTAGAATTGTAATTTTTTTATTTGGCCACCAGGTGGCGCCCTTGTTCCACATGTGACGCCTGCTGGAACATACACACCTTCTCCAGCGGCCTGCTCGAGACAGATACCCGGAAAAGGCACACTAATTTCCCGCGTGCCGCAGCAGCTTGGCCCGCTGCTCGTTCCGGACCATTTTCTGCCCTTAGGATCGTTTGAGGGTGCATTAATTTTTTTTAATCAACAGGAAATGACGTATTTGTTTTCACGTGGTAGCGGAAGTGTGTGCTGCAGACACGGGAACCGAACCATATGCTCCGGCGCTGCGCGAAACACACCCGCGGCAGAGGCACTCCTCCCCGGGGGAGCAGGAGCAGCAGCGCCGCCTGGGGACATTTTCGGCTTCTGGAAAAAAATTAAAAACGGATCGAAATTAATGTTGGTGCCAATCTTTTGTCCATCTAAAGGCCTAATTATAATAACAATAAAATATTACTTCAAATGTTTTTTTTGGAAAATATTTTATATTTTATGTTTTATGTTTTTGGGGCAAAAAAAGCAGTGCGCTCATGTGACGAAACCGGGATATAAAGGGTTAAAATCCGCGAAATGTAATTAAAACTTGACATGAATATTTCAAGGAGAAGTAGGTCTAAAAGATTGGCTAATTTAAAGTGGAATAAAATATTAATATATAAATTTTTTATAGCACTTTTTGGGCGTGGTCGATAGTGTGCATTTTATGAAATGCGCTCCTGGAAAAAAAAAAAAGGCGATCGAAATGACTGTTGGTGCCAATCTTTAGTCCATCTAAAGGCCTAATTATAATAACAATTGAATATTACCTCAAATGTTTTTTTTGGAAAATATTTAGTTTTTTTGTTTTTTGGGGCTAAAAAAACAGGGCGCTCATGTAATAAAACTGGGATTTAAAGGGTTAAAACAATGAAAATATAATTAAAACTTGACATGGATATTTTAAGCAGAAGTAGTTTTAAAAGACTGACTAATTTAAAGTAGAAAAAAATATTGATATATAACATTTTTAGAGCACTTTTTTTGGCGGGACCATTTTTGGTCCCGAGGGTCACGAAAGGATGGGATTTTGAGGTTCTACCAAAGGTTAAAAGAGGAGGAACGGTGGTTGATGGGTCTGTCTCGAGCGAGACAGTTCTACTACAACGGCAAAAGCAAGACGCAAGTCCTCACAGCTCTTTGTGTTGCTCGTGCACGAGGGAGAGAACTGTGACGAGCGTCGTTCCTGACAGGCGCTCTCAGCCAGCTCCCCCGCAGCACTGCTCTTTATTGAGGTTACGTGAATAGGCATAAGTTCATTAACATATGACGTCTTACACAAGCATACATGTGAACAAAGAGTACCTTGTCTGTGTGTACGTGTAGCCGTGTGTGTGTGTGTGTGTGTGTGTGTGTGTGTGTGTGTGTGTGTGTGTGTGTGGGGTCAAAATGTGACCCTGTGAAGACTCCTCAGACCTGCTGTGCCAGGAGTCCAGCGGTCCACCTAAACAAAAGGCACTTATACGTAAAGAGATAAGAGTAGGTGTCCTCCTGTAGTATAAATCAGTAAGAGCAGGTACGACCTCTCTCACGACTTTAAGATGTGTGTTTATGCCAGAGTGCTCTGGGAGGCTCACAGTCTTTGCAGACTGCTAAGGATCAGACCTCCTATCATTATGCAATCGATTATAAAACTCTATATATGAGTAAATATTTCTAAGCATAAATGACAATCAACAATATAAACCTAACAGTGGTCAGCACTGTTGTCGCATAGCAAGAAGGTCCTGAGTACATTTCCACCATCAGGCCGGCATCCTTCTGTGTGGAGTTTGCATGTTCTCCCCGTGTTTGCATGGGTTTTCCACGGGTACCCCGACTTCCTCCCACTGTCCAAAGACAAGCAGTTTGTGGGGATAGGTTAATTGATCAATCTAAGTTGCCCATAGGTGTGAATGCAGGAGTGAACGTGAGCGTGAGTGGCTGTCTGTCTCTGTGTGTTGGCCCTGCGACAGACTGGCGACCTGTCCAGGGTGTACCCCGCCTCTCGCCCTATGACAGCTGGGATAGGCTCTAGCGCCCCCCGCGACTGTGAAAAGGATAAGTGGAAGCTGATGGATGGATGGAATTTCATATTATAGTAAAAAATGTCACTCAGAATTCAGGAAGTAGTTGAGACAGCCTCGGGATGGTAGGGAAGAATGAGAGAGAGGGGTGGCTGAAGCAAACGTCACTGCACACGTGGGTGAAAAACACTGAGGTGGTGTTGGGTAGCTATGGTGCAAACGTGAACAAGCAATGTGAAAGGATAGGTGCCAGTGTTTTTGTCTACAGCATACAAATGGCTGAGTGGAAAAAAGGGAACGAGTATTTTAAGCAACTGGTGAATGAAGAAAATGACAAGCAGACTTATTGTCATGCATAAGTGTGCAAGGAATGAAATGTCATTGCAGTTACTCAATGTAAGATGAAAAAATATTTAAAATAAATCAAATATGTTAAAATATGTATAGCAGCAAAATATATTATCACGTGCAATGGTAAAAGTGAGCTGTGGAAAGCTGTGGACACGTACACAAACATGGTATTTTCATGTTGAGCAGTCTGATGACCTGGTGAAAAAGCTGCAGAGCCTCTATCCACAGGCCAGCAAGGAGAACAGTCCATCGTGAGGGTGTGACGAGTCACACATGATAGTTTTGGCTTGAGACAAGTAGCCCTGACTGTCATAGTGTGTGTGATGAGGACTCAGAGGCAGGAGGAGGTTTATCTAAAGGCAAGCGCTTTACTGAGCGGATACGTACCAGCATAAAGCAAAATACAAAACGAAACCAAAAACAAATGCAAACTTTCAACTCACGAGGAGTGAGAAACAGGACGTGGACTAACACTCTAACAAAGGACAAGAGGACAATATACAGTCTACACAGGACGGCGATTAGGAGAAGCTAGGGAAAAGGTAGGTTTACAAGATGGTAGTAAGACCTGCTATGATCTATGTTTGGAAACAGCGGCATTGACAAGAAGACGAGGAAGAAAAGGGGAAAACTACCGAGGGTTTGTGTAAGTTCTCAGTCATGCAGGTCGTGGTAGTCTGGAATTTTAACAAACTAAGGAAACTGGACTTCTTTAGGTTTGTGAAGACATTTCAGGTCTCATCCAAGAAGCTTCTTCTTGGATGAGACCTTATAAAAACAGCTGGTGGAGAGTCCCAGTTATTTATCTGAGGTATTTACTGAGGTTGTGAAGGTGCTTCTGAGGGTTGTTGATCCACTGTTGATCAGGTGTGTCATCACATGAGCCAAGGTGTGGAAAAAGACAGGAAAAAAGGCAGAAGAACTTTGGATGGAGTAGTTCATCCCAAGCACAAAACTCAAACACAGCCTAAGCAGCATAGTGTATGCTGTGCAGTGCTGTGAGCAGTGCTTGGACCTCTGCACAGGAGAAACCAAACAGCTGCTCCACAAAAACTTGGCACATTATAGAAGAGCCACCTCAACAGGATAGATGTACACGTCTGTACAGATGCCATTAAAGAACAATGGTCCCTCTTTCAAGGATGCCAGGGTCCACAATATGGACTGAGGACACAGATGGTTTAGAGGGGAGTAGAGTAAATGGTAAATGTACTGACTCTTATGTAGAGGGACTCCATCTCCATTCACTGTGAGCAACCAGGCACAACGCCCCCTATCAAATACTCTAAAGATCACGTCCAGCTGGGACTCTCCACCATTTGTTTTTATATCTGAAGAAGTCCATCGGATGAGAGCTGAAATGTCTTCACAAACAAAATAAGTCCAGTTGCCTTCTTTTTCAAGCTCTCAAGAAAACCACAGAGTAGAAACGTGAATGTAGTGTGACAGACGAGACGGTAGGAACGGACTGCAATGGAGTCATGCTCCGCTGTGGCTACCCCTGAAGGGGGAAGCCTGAAGCCCCTCCCTGAGCCTGGTTCTGTTGTTTTCCCTTCCCACTGTTGCCAAAGTGCTTGCTCAATAAAATTGAATTGAATTAAAGAAGAAGGTTGTAGGGACTTTACCCTATAACTGATATTTTTCTGATATTCAGAACATGCTCCATAATATTGGACCATCTTCCTCAATAAGGTTTTTGCCTTATTTATTTGTTTGTGTTTCTGCTTTTAAGATTATTTTAAGATTATGAATCATAATCTTTGTTTTATACAAACACCCACTATGAGCCAAATGGCAATCCTGTTTAATGTTAATGATATTTTATGTCCTTTGCAGATGGAAAATGGCTGCGTGCTAAACAGTACTTACCCAGGAGGTTGTGCCCTGCCTAACAGGAAGGGATCTGTGCCTCCTACTATCCAGGTACCCAGCCCTGAGACGTTGCCTACACTTCCAGACCCACCAGCCACCGGCTTCTACCTCTGACCATCTGACCAGGGACAGTCATGTAGCAGGACACTGTGAATGGCCAGAAACATCCAGTGACTGGACCAGCCTTATACATCTACACACCACAACAAACAAAGCTGGAGAAACGTAGGCCGACATCTGTGTTGTCTGTTTTTGTCTTTTCATTTTGACTTTGTAATGTTGTGTCAGGGGAGGGGATCACCGAGTTATATTTTAAGTCATATTATCATATGAGTCCTTTGTTTACACTAATGCAGTTAAGAGCGCTTAGCTTGTTTTAAGTAAATATGAATCATTGGAGGCTGGGTTTTAGAAATCTGCATTCAGATACACTGTAAAACCAACGTGTTCTCGTCCCAGGACATCAGATTCTGCCGTGCTGTCTTAGTATTGGTACTTTAATGCACCAGCATGGCTTCATTAGACACTGAGAACCAAGAAATCTGTTTTCAAGAGGAATTTACAAGTTAGCCAGCCAGTCTGTGGTTTATGTCCTCTTCAGGAGTCTGTGGTTTGCACTTTCATTACACTCAGTGATTCTTTGCCTATTCGTTTCATACAGATTATTCAGACTGAATCTACAGTTATATGGACCAAGAATTTGGCCACATCTCCTAATCTTAGAATTCAGGTGTTTTCAGCCCCATTTCCAGGGGTGTATAAAATAAAGCACCTAGCCATGCAGTCTGTCTTTACAACCATTTATGAAAGAATGGGTCATTATAAGGAGACACTGATTTTTTGCATGGCACTGTAATAGGATGCTACTACTGCAGCAAGTCGGTTAGTGCAATTTCTTCCCTCCTTCCTACATATATTTTATAATCAATTTTAAGGAGTGTTATTATTATTATTAAGTGGAAGCTTTTAGCAGCCGGAGTAGGTCAGCCACTAATGTGCCGTTACAGTGCTAAGGCATACAGTGTGTAAAAGTCACTGATTTGCTTACTCAGTAACTCCGGCATTAATGTAAGCACAAAAACTGTGGCATGTGTTTCCATGGCTCCTGTAGGTTTACTGTGTAGGTGCTCCAGTACTAGGGTATCCATGTAGAGTCTGTTATGTAAAAAAGGTCTGATCCATCCATCTATCCATCCATTTTCTGCCCATCTCTGCCCAGACCACCCTCCTCCAGCACCTCAATTCAATTTTATTCATACATCCTCAAATCACAACAAGATTCAAGTCAGTGCACTTTATACTAATCCCCAACAATCATATGACCCCCTACAAGCAAGCGCTTTGGCAACAGTGGGAAGGAAAAACTCCCTTTTAACAGGAAGAAACCTCCGGCAGAACCAGGCTCAGGGAGGGGCGGGGCCATCTGCTGTGGTCGGTTAGGGTGAGACACCAAGGTGTTTCCAAGAAATGTAATTTCTCCAGAGCATCGTGGATCTTCCCAGGGCCTCCTTCCAATGGGGCATGCACTGAACATCTTGAGCATCCTGGTCAGATGCCTTAAGAGGGCAGTGGCTCTATTCCTGCTTTTTCCTGAATGGCAGAGTTCCTCACTCTATCTCCAAGGCTGAGCCTAGGCTCCCTTCAGAGAAAGCTCATTTCTATGTTGTATCTGTGACCTCATTCTTACGGACATGAGGTCACAGAGCTTGTGACTTAGGTGAACGTAAGGGCGTAGCTACAATTCAACAGCTTTGCTTTTACACTCAGCTTTCCCCTTACCATGACAGACCAGTACAGCATCTGCATCACTGTAGATGCTTCTCGAACCTGTCGATCCAATCTCTTGGTCCACTCCCCCCTAAATCATGAACAAGACCCCAAGATCTGTAACTGCTCTACCAAGGGTAGTAACTCGTTCCCATCCCAGAGAGCCCTTTTCAGTCTGAGGACCATGGTCTTGAATTTTGAAACACCATTTCTTATCCCAGTGTGAGTTGGAGAATCTCAAGATCCTGTGACCACCACACCAGACCTCTTGGCTGCTCCTAGAAATTTTGTCCATGGAAATTGTGGACGAAATCGTGACAAACGACAGCAGTCCCTTTGTTCAACAGTCACAAAGAACGAGTCTGACTTATAGCCAACAATGTGAACTGGGCTCTGGTAATGGTTGTACTGGTTAGGCCACAGCAATGGGCCTGATACCATATACTCCCAAAGCATCTCCAACAGAACACACGGTTGAATGCCTTCTTCAAGTTCCCAGAACTCATGTAGACTGTTTGGGAACTCCCATGCATCCTCAAACATCCTTGAGAAAATAAAGAGCTGATCCATGATCAGGATGAAAACCACCTCATGAATCTAAGGTTCCACTAACAGGCAGACGAAGTACCCAGGCTGAGGCTGAGAAGCATGAGCATCCTAAAGTTGGACCACACTTTGTGGACCCAGTCCTTGAAGAGGGGAACCACCACCACCCCAGTCTCCCAGTCCAGAGGCACTGTCTCTGACTGCAACACAATGTTGCAGAGGTGTGTCAGCTATGACAGCACCACAGCAGAGCCTGAGCCTTGACAAACTACCTCAGTGACCTTACTCCCAGTCCTCTTATACTACAAGAAGCCATGTCAGTGGGATTGAGGAGATTCTTTGATGTGTTAGTTCAACTGTCCTCTGTTGAGGTCAGCATCCCCACTATAGTCCCATCCCCATTATGTACAGTGTGGACGGAAACTGCTTTCCCCTGACAGTTTGCCAGGCCAACCGAAAGGCTTCTTCCATGGCCTCTCTTCTCCCATACTGAGTTTTTGCCTTGGCTACTGTCAGAGCTGCACTCTGGTTAGCCTGCTGGTACAGCTGTTCCATGTACTCAAAACCAGTTTCAGTAACCAGGGATCAGACCCCCACATCCTTCCTCTTCTGTCTAACCTATGATTGCTGTGTTGTAGAATGCACAATCAGACAGGTTTTACATCATCTGTTTGAATGTAGGAAAAGCTAGAGGAGCTCTGGAAACCTTTATATCTCTGATAAATGCAGTTCTTTTCTGGTGATATGTTTATTGTTTCGTGTGATCTTTCCTAATATGACTGGTTTGCTTTGCTTTGTATCTGAATGCACCATACAAACACGTGATTACAGGTGTTGGTACAGTTAAGTTTTGCTCATGCTACAGGAATGTAATTGTTAAGTGTTTATTGATTTCTTTGTTGAATGATTTTCAACAATGAGATTAATCCATATACATTTGAAAAAAAGTATAGAACATGAGAATTATTTCTAGAACTATCCTGCACTTTATTTCTTAAACCCACCTGATGCACACTGGTAGTGAAGGACACTGGGGGGTGAAAACCCTGATTTATGGGGTTCTTCCCATTTCTGACACGGTCTTATTTTGCGATACACTTCAAATGATGAGTCCTCACAAGCACAAACATGTCATGTTAGTGTAATCATTTTTATTTTTCTCCACTTGAATTGTTTGTCTCTTGTTGATTATGTTGACATTGAATTGAACCTCTCAAAGATTCGTTTTTTTATATGTGGTCACTGTTACAAGTTTACCTGACTCATTTGGAAGAAACCCCTTGTGTATTTCTCTATATATCAATGTCCTATGGGAAGTTCCTGATTGTTTGGACGTCCATATGTAAGATATTGTCTCTACCTAGGCTGCACTTACCCCTTCCTCCCTGCTCTCACCTGCTCCATAACATCTACTATACTATACTATATACAAATGGAAAACTCACGATTTTAAGGGCAGAGCCTGATATCTTCATCTTGATATCATCTTGTTGTCAAACCAACCTAAAATGTGAAATATAGTCATTTAATGACACACGGGTGACAAATTAAAGGAAAAATTGACACCTGTAATGTGGGGATTATCGGGCATAAGGGAAGCCTCACATGTACAACCTGTTGCTCTTAAACCCTTTTTCAATCCTAAGTGAATCAGACACTGCTGTCATTGGATAGTCCAGACAGACGGCTTCACTGTGCATGAAATCAGACAGAATTTACACATGGATGAATATAAATGGATTAGTGTGTTTCAGAAATTTGCCATCCTGCTAATAGTAGTCTATATGTGAAGTGTACATGTGTGGTGTGGTTGTTACGGTTATATTCAAGTCAATTCATGAACAATTACATTGAAATGTGCATTTGCTATAATTAGCACCAAATTGTGAACAAATTTCAGTAAGAGATCTTCTGTAAACAGAGCCACGTCATAATCTGCTCACAGACTTTGTTGTTGCGTTAGACTGTTTGGACTGTGGAAGTTATATCAGTATTCAACCATGCTTTTGGGGTATTTACATATAACATAGTGAAGACACAAGGAGTCAGCTGGGGCCCCGGAGAAAACAGCAAACATAAAATAAGAGTGAATAAAGCTAAACTACTGGCAAAAAGATTATGGATACAAATGCTCTTTTATTCACCGGGTAGGCAAAAACTGTAACTCATCAGTAAAGCTGCTTTTGTGTATGTGTGTATGTGACAATCTCTACATGCAACAATAGAAATACGTGGTCTGTAGTAGAAATAGAAAATAAAAAAACATCAGAGAAATAGGATGGACTGCTTCCATCAAGCCATAGTCCACCAGATGAATACAAAGTAGCTCTGAGTGATTCAATTCAATTTTATTTATATAGCGCCAAATCACAACAAAAGTCGCCTCAAGATACAGATAAATACAGAGAAAAACCCAACAATCATATGACCCCCTATGAGCAAGCACTTTGGCGACAGTGGGAAGGAAAAACTCCCTTTTAACAGGAAGAAACCTCCGGCAGAACCAGGCTCAGGGAGGGGCGGGGCCATCTGCTGTGATTGGTTGGGGTGAGAGAAGGAAGACAGGATAAAGACATGCTGTGGAAGAGAGACAGAGGTTAATAACAGATATGATTCAATGCAGAGAGGTCTGTTAACACATAGTGAGTGAGAAAGGTGACTGGAAAGGAAAAACTCAATGCATCATGGGAATCCCCCGGCAGCCTACATCTATTGCAGCATAACTAAGGGAGGATTCAAACTGAAGGCTCTGCCTCCCATTCTACTTTTAAATACTCTAGGAACAACAAGTAGGCCTGCAGTGTGAGAGCGAAGTGCTCTAATAGGGTGATATGGTACTACAAGGTCATTGAGATAAGATGGGGCCTGATTATTTAAGACCTTGTATTAGGGGTGCAATGATACACAAAATTCATGGTTCGGTTCGGTTCAATACTTTGGTGTCACGGTTCGATATTTTTTCGATACAAAAAAAAAATGTTCATGCCTTTTTAATTTGTCATTTATTAAATTTTCACGGCACATTCTGCACCACATCTCTGTGCGTTCATCATTTGTTTGAAGCCAGCTCACCTCCTGCAAACACTTTTCCGAGAATACGCGCTTCTTTTGTGGTTCGGACTCCTGACATTTGTTTGGCGGAACATCACAGTAATTGCTTAAAGGAGCTTCTTCGACATCTTTAAGAGTTCTAAACAAATGTCTGTCCTCCTCCTGAAAATCTTATGTATGCAAACACGCGTTGCAACTTCTTATCTTGTGCGCGTTTTTTATTTTGACAGCGAATGCGCACCTGCGGACCACTTATGTGCAGCCCTGGTTATTTAGCTCGTCATATTGCAGCCACAGAAACTCTTTTGTCCATGAAACCATGAAGCTGCACTTTCTTTTTGCCTTGTAGTCTGATTTGTCATAACTTCTCCGTTTTGTGGTAAGCTTTTCTTTGGCTGTCACTTCTTCACCCCGACCTGTCTTATTTGGCTCAGCAGAACTGAAATATATATCCTGCTGCTTTTACACGCGCACTCACATAAGCTCAGCGATTCTCTGCGCGATCAACCTCTCACATGTTTAAGCTGCGAGAGATTTCACTTGTCATGTTTGCATAGTAAGCTAACGATTAATAAGACGATGTCAGAGGAATTGGTGCACAAATTATCATCACTCACAGATCAGTGCTGTCGCTCTCTATACACAGTTCGCACGATTGCAAAGTGAAAGCAAAAAACAAGCGCAAATTCAAACGCGATTTCAATATGTCACATATTGACAGTGGCTCGCCGATGCCAATGACATAATTACCCAGCTACATTTCCGAAAGAATGCAAAAGCATTGACATATATTTTTCCTTCCTACGAGGCCGACGGGCAGGGAAGAGATAGATTTTGGTAGCCCGACTGGAAAAATCGCTAGCCCCGGGACGTCGGGCTAGCGATATTGCAAGCCCTGTATCTGATTGAGGAATCCCTCATCTTTGGAAAAGAGAGTTTATTACAGAGAAATGGCTCTTTCCAAAATAAAAGCTATACTATACGCTTCTTCTGGGTTATATTCTCAGCAGCATATTAAACATATCAGGTCCCCATAAGGAGAATCCTGTGCTAACGGCTGTCTAAATGACTCGGGTAAAGTTTGTAGCATGCGTGCTTGTTGTTTTTGTCTGCTTCCACTTGTCTTTGCACTAGGATGATGTCGGAGTAAATGTGCAGTCATATTCGTTGTGTTCCCACTAGTGCTGTCAGCGTTAATCTGAAATGACGTTAATGCCACAACACGGCAAATCTCCGTTAACGAGCTACCGCGGATTGCCCCGTGCGTGGGGCTGGACGGCAACACGTTAACGAGCTAACTGCGCTAACACACTAGCTCCCACCCATGTAAATGAGTATTGCGTGGCACATCCAACGTACTGTTTTACTTTAGTCCATGACGCGCTTACCTTCAGGGTCATTCGTCACATGAAAACTAGAGATGGACCGATCCGATATTACGTATCGGTATCGGTCCGATACTGACCTAAATTACTGGATCGGATATCGGAGAAAAATAAAAAATGTAATCCGATCCATTAAATATCACGAAAGCACCTCACAAAACTTGCAACACGCGTAACTCACCTCAGAACGTTAGCACGTCAGAGCAGTATGCATCACGTGATAGAGCGGCTGTGGCATGCAGGACCGGTCGGTGGTCTGGATAGCATGTGGAGCTTCGCTAGCAACCCGGCATTTCATCTAAGACAAAGTTATCCCGAGAGAAGTAAAGCAAGTGTGTAAGTCCATCTCTGAATGTTTGTAAAGCATTCCTGCATTAAGCTTAACAAGCGACTGCCTCTCCTGGCTGCTACTTCAATCATGAAACTGCTTAACGATCAGCTGATCGGCTTTTCTGTCGCGAGTCCGTCTCTCTAGTTTGCTTTTGGCCCACTTTGCACCAGAAAGAGGAAACCAGCGGATAAACAACAGCAGCACGTTTAAGCTTGATAAGCTGTTGTTAGAATTTATTTAATATTACTTTCTACACCAGGATCTTTTTCTACGTAGCTGACGCTGGTAACTGTGCAGGGGCGGATCTAGCAAAGTTTAGCCAGGGGGGCCGATAGGGCATGAACAGGGAAAAGGGGGCACAAAGACATACTTTTCTTTCTTATTCTCATTTAAAATGTCTAGCTTTTAATAAATAATTATCTGACACCCAAAGTTTTAATTTGATGCAAAATGAATAGAAGTCCATTACTGTATATAGTAACTATTAAGTCTAATATATATACCCTAGTAAGCTATAGTACTTTTTCCTTTGGGAAGGTACCATCTGTGCAGTCTGCAATTTTGTTGAAGAAAGATGTTGAATCTATTTAATATTTCTTGAAAAATAATTGATTTCTGTGCATTTTTTTTCACACTGCATCAAATTAAGGTTGATTACGTCGATTAAGCATCATGAGGTGGAGCGTGAGGGGTGGTTCCCTATTTTTTATTTATTTATTTTTGTTGTTGCTGGGAGTTGGAACCCTATTAGTTAGGTTGCTTAATATTTATGCTAAGTACTCTTTAAAATACCAGAATAGGGAGGATGGTGTAGGTTTAAGTTTATTAGATTGATCAGTATTGCTGAACTATGAAATATTTTTTTTTGCATACAGGTATAACAGAATAGCTTTAGTGTAGTTGTTGTTTTAAACTTGAGTATGAACTTATACAAAATGCAGCAAGATATTTAAAAAACAGCTTTGTTGATTAAAAAACACTATATCGGATTCATATCGGTATCAGCAGATATCCAAATTTATGATATCGGTATCGGACATAAAAAAGTGGTATCGTGCCATCTCTAATGAAAACCAAGATAGTTCCAAACGCCAGATCTGAATGAGGGTGGGGGAGGTTCAATTTGCCATGTTGCAACGAGAGCTTAACTTCTGTCTGCTAGCTTGCCCTGCGCTCAGTGGATCTGCGTTCGACTACTCCGCCTAGGCTGCACTGTCGAGCGCAGATCCACTGAGCGCTCAACACAGACAGCATCGTCAGAAGGAAAGTTGATAAAATAAATTTAAAAATTTTGTGTTGTTCGATACATATGCGTACCGAACCGAAAGCACTCGATGCGAGTATCGTTGCACCCCTACCTTGTATGTGAGGAGCAGGATTTTGAATTCTGGATTTAATAGGAAGCCAATGAAGGGAAGCCACTTTTGAAGTGATCACTTTTATGTTTTATATCCTAATGAATGTGCTCTCGTCCTGCATGGCAGCGCCCTAATTCATTGAATGGCTCAATCATTATTTAAAGCCTACTGTGTTTTAATGAAGGTGGTATTCTTCCAGCAATTTTTAGAATTCATCCCTTCAAGTAGCACCAGATAGGCCAAAACGGCATATATAGATTTTCCTTTAATTTGTCACTTATTGATATTTTCCCCACAGTGTTTACCTTTGAAATGGTAGAAAATGATGAAACATGAGGTCTGTCATTTCAGGTCTACACAGTTAAAAAAAAGAAAGAAAACCAAATAAAGTTAAAGATAGATCTTTAGTGGGCAGACACACTTCTGAATGTTTCGTGTACAGCATAAAATTACTCAGAAATGAAGATGAGTCAGATTATTTCATCAAGAGAAGATGCTGAAAAGAGATTTCCATTGTTCAAATAATGTTATTATTGATAGAGCTGCTGTTATTTTGACATGTTTGCGATGTGAAACACGTGGACGTTACATGTGACTCATTTCTTTATCTTTCTTTTTCCCACAGCAAAAGTGTCTGCTCTATTTAATATGATTGATGTGACTTAGTGTGAAAAGATGTGTATTTAAAGTCAAACAAACAGGTATGTACATAGTTTTATGTCAAGTCACTTGTTTCACTATTTTTGAGACACCCAACAACCCCTTTGCTGGTTTTTGTGTTATTTTCTATTGTAAATAGTACTTTCATCACAATGCACTCTGTGACATCCTGAAAATGGTGCCATATTACTGAACTTTTATTCTGTCTTTACCTAACCACGGTAATGTTACCAAGACATGACGTGCTGTAGATTATTTGGCCTGTGCCCTTTGTTTCAGAAGCATTTTTTCCTTTAAAATAAGGTTTTCTGCAAACACACAAACATCTTACAGACATGGAACTATGACCACTCATACATTTCTGTCTTTCAGCCCTCTAGTTTTGTATTCACATGAACAGTAGGGATGTCTAACGTCTGTCAATGAATTCTTATTGTGGACCCCTGACACTTAAAGGTGCTATACGTAGCATTTGAACAATAAATAAACCTGTACCACATTTAATTTGTGAAGCCTGTGTAATTACAGAGAACAAAGTAGCCAGGATTTGACCAAGGTGCTCCACAAGTGGCAATGTCACGGTTCGGCATGGCAAACCGTGGGAGGCGTGGGGAAGGAGGACCCAGGCGCGGCGCTCTATGTACAAACAGTGCGTTTATTTACAGTGTATGGTACAAAACAACAATAAATCCCCGTGCTTTCCCTGACTCCCGTGTCGTGTCTTTCCGTGAATAGTCCGTGTCTCAGTGCTCTCCGCTCTCGTGTCTCAGCACTCCTCGTGCTGGCTGCTGTCTGGCGCTCCACACTTCTCCTGGGGACACAATAGACACAGCCGTCAGGACACATATAACCGCGGGCATACACACACTAACTCAGTTCAACTGGATGACTAACGTGGAGTTTCATGGAATGATCCCGCGTCGGTGGGAGCTCCAAGACTCTCTTAAGTAGCTCCCCCGACGAGGCCTGATCAGCAGCAGGTGTGTGGCTTCGGGTGTGGTCAGTCCGCCAGCAGGGCCACACCCACCAGGCCTGAAGGCGCCCGCAGAAACACATACACACACACAAGCAGGGATAACGAGGGACAGCAATACAAAATATATATTATAATATTAGTCCATAACTGCTCAGGGATCCTGGGTCGCTCAGACCCAGGACCCTGACAGGCAACCTCTTTGTAAGAAAAATAAAGCCATGGCTCAAAGGCCCAAATCTGTAGTTCTCCAAGTGCAATGAAATGAAATCTGGTCTTTAAGTCTGACGTCATTAGCCGTGTCCGGTCCCAAACTCCACTGCAGGTCCATAAGTCACTCGGTCATTGCAGCATCAATGAGAGTTACAAACTGTCTAAATTCTTTCTACCACGTTGCTGCTTTACCAGGTGTAACAATTAAGTTTAAAATCCAGGCATCCATGAAAACCGAATTTATGAAATTTAACGGAGTTAGATGTTAGCAGGAAGTTAGCTCGCTAGCTTCTATCTAAATATAACACAGTGCTCAGTGTGCTTTTCATGGGAAATCAATGTCCTGACTGAGAGATTTCCGAAACAAATTAAGATGTAGAGCTGAAAAACTGGAAACTAAACAGCAGTGACGTTTGTAGGGTTACTGAAGTTGGGCTAGCTGGTATATAATGATGTGCCAAGTGATCGCTAGCGACACAGCTATGTTAGCATAACATAAACAGTGAAGCTGGAGGATGAACACTAACTTTTTTTCCACTTGATAAAAGTTAATGTGAGGGTTCCTGATGGTTAGAGACAAATGCAATCGCATGGCAGGATGCTGTAAACGGACCAAACTTCAGCCAGGAGAACAACTGAGATAATCCATCCACAATACGAGGTTAGTCATTAATATACTGCTGCATGGGCTGGGCTGTAGTTACACCAGAAGGGTTTAAAAACGAAGCTTTGAAATGAACAGCGGTAATAAAAACTCAGAGGCCGACTGATCACTGACTGTTTTTAGGGGCTTGTGGAGATTCAGTAGAAAAAGATACAAAGTATTAAAACATGTTAAATACACAAAAGTCTTATTAAAGCAAAGCCGTTCCTTCCTTTAAAGGACCTTGAAAAGCTTATCCACTTATCACATCCAGATTGGACTACTGTAACTGCCTCTACTCGGGCCTCCAACACTCTTCTCTTTGCCGGCTTCAGCTAATTCAAAATGCAGCTGCGCATCTTTTAACAGGTACGAGAATCTATGAACACATAACTCCAACTTTAGCCAATCTACATTGGCTCCCTGTTAAATATCGCATAGATTTTAAAATTCTTTTGTTCACTTTTAAAATTCTGAATAATGTAGCGCCCAGCTATCTCTCTGAACTACTCCACTTATACAATCCCAACAGAGCACTTAGATCGTCCAATCACAGGCTCCTAGCACAACCCTGGTCTCGAATGAAGTCGAGCGGTGACCGGGCCTTTGCAACCGTGGCACCCAGACTCTGGAATAACCTCCCTGTTCATGTTCGTACTGCCGAGTCGATCCAGTCTTTTAAATCACGTCTTACAACTTATCTTTTTACTTTGGTTTTTGATTCTAACTAGTTGGCTGTTCTAGCTTGTTGTGTTGTTACCTATTGTTTGTCCTGTTTTATTGTTTGTTTTAATTGTCTCGTGTTTTTACTGACTGTGAAGCACTATGGTCAACACTGTTGTTTTAATATGTGCTATATAAATACATTTTGATTTGATTTTTTTGATTTATTAAACATTAAACGCAGAGTAGTTCGGGCCTGGAAGCAGGATTCGTCACATCATCACTTCAAGACCGGATTGAAATGAAAGAACACCAGGGTGGTGTGTGCTTACAGGACATAATGTTCAGTGTGAGACGGCAGCATCGTGCCGGTCCCTCTGCGGCCCTCCTCTCAGTGCTCAGTGTGCTTTTCAATTCAATTCAATTTCAATTTTTATTTATATAGCGCCAAATCACAACAAAAGTCGCCTCAAGGCGCTTCATAGATACAGAGAAAAACCCAACAATCATATGACCCCCTATGAGCAAGCACTTTGGCGACAGTGGGAAGGAAAAACTCCCTTTTAACAGGAAGAAACCTCCGGCAGAACCAGGCTCAGGGAGGGGCGGGGCCATCTGCTGTGATTGGTTGGGGTGAGAGAAGGAAGACAGGATAAAGACATGCTGTGGAAGAGAGACAGAGGTTAATAACAGATATGATTCAATGCAGAGAGGTCTGTTAACACATAGTGAGTGAGAAAGGTGACTGGAAAGGAAAAACTCAATGCATCATGGGAATCCCCCGGCAGCCTACGTCTATTGCAGCATAACTAAGGGAGGATTCAGGGTCACCTGGTCCAGCCCTAACTATATGCTTTAGCAAAAAGGAAAGTTTGAAGCCTAATCTTGAAAGTAGAGATAGTGTCTGTCTCCTGAATCCAAACTGGAAGCTGGTTCCACAGAAGAGGGGCCTGAAAACTGAAGGCTCTGCCTCCCATTCTACTTTTAAATACTCTAGGAACAACAAGTAGGCCTGCAGAGCGAGAGCGAAGTGCTCTAATAGGGTGATATGGTACTACAAGGTCATTGAGATAAGATGGGGCCTGATTATTTAAGACCTTGTATGTGAGGAGCAGGATTTTCATGGCAAATCGAACACAAGACTAAATGGTACCATTATATGTATGTTTTCATTCTGAATGTGGAAATGTTGGTCTTTTTGATTTTTTTCTACTATAAATACATTTTACTTCTCTACAGGTAACACTGGCCATCCTCCTAATTTCGCATACTTAAAAGAAGTGCATTTAAAAAAATAATCAGAGCATAGGAACATTGTATGAACATCTTATTTAAAAAACCATCTTACTTACGCCTTAAACAAACAACGTCATTGAAAAGTTTATGAAATTATTATGAATGACAGCTAATCGAGTTTGGAGCTGGAACTTAACCGCTGTATTTGCAAACATATTTCTCTATTTTTAAAATGAAATTATATACTTTATTAATCTCCTGTAGGGAAATTCCTCTCTGCATGTAACCCATTCACTCAGTGAGGCAGTGGACAGCCGTCAGTCCAGTGCCCGGGGAGCAGTGCATATGCACAGTACCTTGCTCAGGGGTACATCAGAGTGGCCGTTTGAACCTCCACTCTTCCAATCATGGGGCGAATGCTCTACCTACTGAGCCATCTCCTCCCCCGATTTAGTTAAGTAATTGTTGGGCCTTAAAGACATTAGACCCCACTGTCAGTGCGCCCCAGGGCAGCTGTGGCTACAATGTAGCTTGCCATCACCAGTGTGTGAATGGGTGAATGACTGAATGTAGTGTGAAGCGCTTTGGGGTCCTTAGGGACTAGAAAAGCGCTATACAAATGCAGGCCATTTACCACTGACTCAGAGACCAATCACTGTGAACAAAGCAAGACCACACAGCGCTCTTTGTCGTTTACTTGCTGCAAGGGGAGTCCGGTCAGGGTCTTAGAGTTGTAAGCTCTTCACCTGATCTCAGCCAACTCCGAGTTCCAGCCTCCCCTCACAGTCCTTTTATTGACAACCATAGTTACACAAACATCTCATTAATCATGTGACAGCTAAGGCACTCAGTGATTAGCTGTGATTATGTTTGAGCTTTTCATAACAGCAGCTCCTTCAACTCCAAAGCTAACAGCATAGCATGTCGTCAGAGATGACTCATCGAGGCTTTGTAATATCAACACCTAGATGTAGATGATCAGGCTGCTAAGTTAAGCAGACACTCTTCTTTCCAAGTGTCTGTGAAGGTTCTCAGTCATCCAGGTCATCGTAGTCAAAGGAGCTTGCAAAGAAAAGCGTCTGGACTTCTTTAAGTTGCTTGAAGACGTTTCACCTCTCATCCGAGAAGCTTCTTCAGTTCTAAGGTCAAATGGTGGAGAGTCCCAGATATAAACCTAGTGGGAGTATCCCCCCACAGAGGGACAAAAGGACCCCCTGATGATCCTCTAATCGCCTGAGCCAAGGTGTGAAACTGGGCGTGGGTCCCAATCAGCCAGAGTTTCGGGTGTGTTCATTGTGAAACCTGGCCCCACCTTATCATGCGAATTCCTGAGGTCAGATGGCCCAGGATGTGAGTGGGCGTTAAGGCGTCTGGGAAGGGATCTCAAAACTGGATTATAGATGGCAGAGAGTTGGTGTCGTAAACCCCCGCCTCTGTTCAAAGATGGTCGCTCACAGTGGACATAGATGGCTTCTTTCACTCCTCTTTCAAACCATCTGTCCTCTCTGTCCAAAATGTGAACATTGGCATCCTCGAAAGAGTGACCTTTGACCTTTAGATGCAGATGGACTGCTGAGTCTTGTCCTGTGGAGGTGGCTCTTCTGTGTTGTGCCATGCGCTTGTGAAGTGGCTGTTTGGTCTCTCCAATGTAGAGGTCTGAGCATTCCTCGCTGCACTGTACAGCAAACACCACATTGTTAAGTTTGTGTTTTGGTGTTTTGTCTTTCGGGTGAACCAGTTTCTGTCTGAGTGTGTTGCTGGGTCTGAAATACACTGGGATGTCATGCTTGGAGAAAACCCTCCTGAGTTTCTCTGATACACCGGCTACATAGGGGATGACAATGTTGTTGCGTCTGTCCTTCTTATCCTCCCTCGCTGGTGTCTGGTCTTCTTTTCTGTGCCTCTTTGCTGACTTTAAGAACGCCCATTTAGGATAGCCGCACGTTATGAGTGCTTCCTTTACATGTGTGTGTTCCTTCTTTTTCCCTTCAGGCTTAGAGGGAACATGTTCTGCCCGGTGGTGTAGGGTCCTAATTACTCCAAGTTTGTGTTCCAAAGGGTGATGGGAGTCAAAGAGGAGGTACTGGTCCGTGTGTGTGGGCTTCCGGTAAACTTCGATGTTGAGGTTGCCGTTCTCTTCAATGTGCACAGCGCAGTCCAGGAAAGGCAAACAGTCGTCCTTTGTGTCTTCCCTGGTGAACTTGATGTTTTTATCCACAGCGTTAATGTGCGCAGTGAAGGATTCCACTTCTTGTGTCTTGATTTTGACCCAGGTGTCGTCCACATATCTGTACCAGTGGCTGGGTACTCTTACTTTGAAAGAGACAAGAGCCTTCCTTTCCACTTCCTCCATGTAAAGGTTGGCTACAATAGGGCTTTGGAGCGTGATGTCACGGGGGTGGGCGTGGAAAGGATTTTGGCCCGATCCGCCATTTTGGGGGTCTAAGTAAGGAGCGAAAGCATAGCCATGGTTCGTACTTGCTGTGCGGTCGGCTGCAATGTTCGATCTTACGACTGGCACGGGAATAAGTTTGGATTGTCTTTTTATGCTTTCCCAACCTGGAAGCAACATGAAGGAGCTCATGTATCGGATATTACCAAACGAAGGCGTCTAGCCTGGATAGCAGCCGTGAGACGAGCTGATATCAAGTTCTGTTACGTCTCCAGATATCAGTTGGTGTGCTCAAGACATTTTCATTCCGGTAAGTTCTAAATATGTTCACATCACACTTTATAGCTGAATAATATCATCGTTGGTGGTCTCAGAAGTTATAGAAATTGCGATCAAACATAGAATGGAGTGACTTGATTGGTTGATGTAAAGACAATAAATGAAATGAGACAGGAAGGACACAAATTGGCGTTAATAATTTACCCGATTATCAATGTGTTAACTTGCATGTACTTTACAATTATGGGCATATAATATGATAACGATATTTTAGCAGTTAAATGATAAATGTGTAACATTAATTATGGTGGGGGGTGGAAAATGGCTATTTCACTCGGTGCACTCCAGCTGACTTACTTTGACGACGTACTCAGAGTTTGGCGGCTTGAAAATAGCCAAATCTTGCACCCAGCCATTTGTAAATTGGATGTGCGCCTCCAGTGACCTGTAATTACGAAACTGGTTCGCTGTGTAAGCGCTTACTCCACAAACAAGATACGTGAAGATATCGGGGTAGGACAGTGGCGGTAAGTCGTCTGGGTCTTTACTCCACTGCCGTATTTCAAATGGGTCCAGATTTGCGATGCACTCTATTTTTTTTCAAGTACCGCTGCTTCGCCTCTGGACGCAATCGGTCTCTATACCGTCCGTTTTCTTTTGAGCTGCTTTTAAGCATGTTTCTTGTCGTCGTCGTTCCAACACAGTGTGTTTGTTTTGATTCGTAGACCCCGAAAATGGAGCTGCGCTCCCACAATGCATTGCGGCGTGACGTCAACTCCAAAGCCCTATAGGTGACACGGGGGAGCCCATGGCACAGCCATGCTTTTGTCTGTAAAAGCCTTCGTTGTATTTGAAGTATGTAGTGGTGAGGCAGAGGTCTAACAGTGTGCAGATCTGATCAGGTGTGAAGTTGGTCCTGTCCTCCAAGGAGCTGTCTTCTTGTAGTCGTTTTCTGACAGTCTCCACGGCCTCCGTGGTGGGTATGCAAGTGAAGAGAGAGACTACATCAAAGGACACCATGGTTTCATCTGGATCCAGGGTAAGTTTCTGGACCTTGTCGGTGAAGTCGGTGGAGTTCTTGATGTGGTGTGGGGTGTTCCCCACGAGAGGAGCAAGGATGGTAGCAAGGTGTTTAGCAATGTTATAAGTGGCTGAGTTTATGCTGCTGACTATGGGTCTGAGTGGGACAGCTTCCTTGTGGATCTTAGGAAGTTCGTAGATGCAGGGTATGGCATCCGCTGGGTAAAGGCGGTGATATGTAAGGCGGTCAATAATTTTGTCCTTTTCAAAGTCTTGAAGGCAAGCTATAACTTTCTTTTTGTAGCTCCTTGTGGGGTCTCGCTTTAAGGCTTCATAGGTATTGTTGTCACTGAGGAGAGTAGTGATCTTTCCAAACCCCTTAGACTACGATGGCCTGGAGGACTGAGAACCTTTTGTGAAGGTCACTTGAAATCTAATAATTCATTTTTCATGGATTGAAGGAATCTGAGGCCATGGTCATCAGCCGGAAAAGGGTGGAGTGCCCACTCCGGGTCGGTGACGAGTTTCTGCCCCAAGTGGAGGAGTTCAAGTATCTCGGGTCTTGTTCATGAGTGACGGGAGAAGGGAGCGGGAGATCGACAGACGGATTGGTGCTGTGGCCGCAGTGATGCGGACGCTGTACCTGTCTGTTGTGGTGAAGAGAGAGACGAGTGTAAAAGCAAAGCTCTCAATTTACCCATCTACCCTCACCTATGGTCACGAGCTGTGGGTAGTGACCGAAAGAACGAGATCGCGGATACAAGCGGCGGAAATGAGCTTCCTCCGAAGGGTGGCTGGCCTCTCCCTTAGAGATAGGGTGAGAAGTTCGGCCATCCGGGAGGGGCTCAAAGTAGAGCCGCTGTTCCTCCACATCGAAAGGAGCCAGCTGAGGTGGTTCAGGCATCTGACAAGGATGCCTCCTTGGTGCCTCCTGGGTGAGGTTTTCTGGGCGTGTCCCACTGGGAGGAGGCCCCGGGGCAGACCCAGGACACGCTGGAGAGATTATATCTCTCGGCTGGCCTGGGAATGCCTTGGTGTTCCCCCGGATAAGCTGGAGGAGGTGGCTGGGGAGAGGGAGGTCTGGGCTTCTCTGCTTGGACTGCTGCCCCTGCGACCCGGCCCCGGATAATGCAGAAGAAGCTGGATGGATGGATGGATGGATGGATGGATGGATGGATGGATGGATTTAAGAATACATTTTTGTCCCCACCACTGCCACAAAAATAAACCAGGAAAATCAGTAAAGACAAGAATATGTACACCTTTTGTAGATCTTCCATGAATTCACACGTATGAGTATCTGAAATCATTTACACACTGAAATGCCTCTATACACATTTTTCAATATACAAATGCAGAATCAGTTCAAAGTTGGAAAACACCATTTTAACCATTATTACTGCTACAGTGGAGATCCAAACTGATGACATCAGAATTATGAAATAACATGGAGCAAACAAGGAAAAAGCTCATTTTGCATGTTATGTTCTTCACTGTGATCTTAGTGCTCTGACAGCGTTGGACAATCTCTGGTGGAGGGTTAGTCGATTGTCCTTTATGTGGAGATACGTGTCATTTCTTGGATGAATGATGCAGTAGATACAACTCTAGTTCAAATAAAGTTAGTCTGCTGTGTAAAATGGAAATAACAGAATGTGATGGTCTGCAGATCTCATAAACTCGTGTTTTATACACAATAGAACACAGAAAGCATACAAAATGTTTAAACCTTTAATAAACACAAGGTCATTTTGAATTTGATGGAAACAGAATGTCTCAAAAAATGTCCTTTGCTGCTTAGCATCTCTCCTCTTAACTACAGTTCGTACAGGTTTGCGAGCTGAGGAGACCAGTTGTTGGATTCATTTTGAGACTGGAATGTTGTTTATTCTTAAAAAAAAAAAATGTTCTTCCATTGCCCATTGACTCCCATGCTCCCTGCTCCCAAGGAAGGACCAGTGCCACAGCAGGATTTGCAGTTTCAACAGCAAAATAGTTTAATTTGCTGTTGAAACTAGAAACTAGAAAACATCAGGGTGAGCACAGCCAATTCTACATCAGAAATAACTAACTTAGCTACCACAAAGAAGCCAGAGAAGTAGCCACACATACTCAGAAACCCACGGAGTTGTTGATATTTCCTCGGCACAGGACAATCCAAAATGTCCTGAACAACTCCAACATCATTGTGAAGTTTGCGGACGACACTACAGTGGTGGGTCTTATCACCAATGGTGATGAGACGGCTTACAGGGAGGAGGTCAGCGCCCTGACCCACTGGTGTCAAGACAACCATCTCACCCTCAACGTCGCAAAGACAAAGGAGTTGATAGTGGACTTCCGGAGGTGCAGAGAAGTACACACCCCCATCACCATCAACGGCGCTGTTGTGGAGAGAGTGAGCAGCTTCCGGTTCCTTGGTGTACATCTGGCTGAGGATCTTACGTGGTCAGTACCAGAGGTGGGACCAAGTCATTGTTTTGCAAGTCTCAAGTAAGTCTCAAGTCTTTATCCTCAAGTCTCAAGTCAAGTCTCAAGTAATGTCAGGCAAGTCAGAGTCGAGTCTCAAGTCACTGGTGTAAAAGTCCGAGTCAAGTCACAAGTCTGAAATTTTGAATTTCAAGTCCTTTCGAGTCTTTAAAAAAAAAAACGAAAGAAGAATGTTGCAGTTATGCTAAATGTAAATATTAGACCATGTAATTTTTAAATCTGTGTTTTTCTCAACACATGACAAAATAGTGAACTTAGAAAATATACACAAATTGTGAAATTGCACCTCTTTAAAATGCAGCTCAATTAAACCTAGCTCCAAGAATAATTTTCACCGACAGTTCTGAGATAAGCTGCATGTTATTCTTGGATGCGGTTGTAGGACCGGCTTTAAAATCGCATGACAAAAATATCATACACATTAAAAAAAACTGTATCACCAACGTAGCCTGGACAACATTTGCTAGTTAGATGAAGTCAGCTATCTCATCGTAGCATATTTATATGCATATTTATAATTATACGCTTCTTGGAGTGAGTGCATACACTCATGAAGTTTAGTAACTTCAGGTCACTGCAACAAGCCCAGGTACAGTTTACCGCCGGATGGGTGCAGGACCTTGAAATGCACCGTGTAGAACGAAAGACCATCGTACGTATCATAAGTTTACCAGTCTCACAAATTGTCGTCATAAATACACATTCATTAACCGTTTATTAATAGGACCTTTGAGCTCAACGGTAATTAATTAGTAGTGGAAATAATTTCTGGTAGCATCACAGAAATGTAGCAGTGACAATAATACTGTATGCTGTAATCGTACTGGGCAATTAGTGATACAAAAAACCTGTTTTATCCTGTGAATAAAAGTATATGTTTTTGTCAATGTACCATAATAACAGAAGCGAAACGCAATATTGTGTCAGGACAATTCACTATTTATGCACAATAAATAAAGGAGCATAGCGCGACAATTTCTGTTCAGCGCCAGACTTGCTTGTAACCTATATCACCAATTATGTTATGAAAATGACGTATTAACTACTAAAAAACACTGACCTTTGTGTAAATGCTTGGAGCAGACTAACCTGTGAGCTGGAGTGTTCTGGGACGTTATATTTGGTCTTTGAATGGCTGCGATCCAGTCGCCTCTTTGTTACTTCGGAAACATGGCTGAACAATTTCTCTTCAACGACGTAATCCGATAACAACCGATCTCTTTACCCGTCGGCTTCCCGTGGCTGTCATGCGACCGGCTATTGCAGTTAATAATACAACAGCTTCTTGCCATTTTTTGGGTTTCTTATTATCGCTGTGTGACTGAGTTCAATTGAAAGCCTGCGTGCGCTAGTACCTCTTGCCACGAGTTCCCAGAATCCTTTGCGGTTTTACCCCTGAATGACGTCACATTTTCAATCTCTATATAATATGCATGTTAAATTTTATATTTGGGGTGAAATATCAAGTCTTTTCAAGTAAACCGGTTCAAGTCCAATTCAAGTCCCAGGTCATTGGTGTAAAAGTCCAAGTCAAGTCACAAGTCTTAGAACATTTTTTCAAGTCAAGTCTAAAGTCATAAAATTAATGACTCGAGTCCAAGTCATGTGACTCGAGTCCACACCTCTGGTCAGTACACACAAACAAAACAGTGAAGAAGGCGCAGCAGCGCCTCTTCTTTCTCAGGAGACTGAAAAGATTCGGCATGAGCCCCCGCATCCTCAGGACCTTCTATCACTGTGCCATTGAGAGCATCCTCACTGGATGCATCACCACCTGGTATGGCAACAGCACCGCCTACAACTGCAAAGCTCTCCAGCGAGTAGTGCGGTGCTCTGAACGGATAATTGGAGGTGAGCTTCCCTCCCTCCAAGACATCTACAGGAAGCGCTGCCTGAGGAAAGCGGGGAGGATCATCAAGGACTCCAGTCACCCCAGCCATAAACTGTTCAGACTACTTCCATCAGGAAGGAGGTTCTGCAGCATCCGGTCCCGTACCAGCAGACTGAGAGACAGCTTCTTCCATCAGGCCATCAGACTGCTGAACACGTCATAGACACCTCAGCTTCACTACTGGAACTTTAACATTATGCACTCCATACTGTACAGTAATGCCACTGTTTTGCACATATTCAACTCTGTATATTTTATATATTTTATTTATTGTTTACTCTATTTAATTTGCAAAATACGTAGACACACACACACACACGTAGAAAAATATTTAGTATACACATCCAGAAATGCATATACTATTATATATTGTACATATATTTATTAGTTTCAGATGTAGCCATTCTTGTATTTTGCTTGTTTACATTATTGTATTTTGCACAACTCTGTTGCTTGTGAAGCTCGCACACAAGAATTTCACTCACATGTGCTGCACCAATGTACCTGCACATGTGATGTGACAATAAAAGTGATTTGATTTGATTTGATTTGATTTTGAACCGTGGCCAACAAAGGGACCACAGAATGGCCAGTGCCACAGCAGGATTTGCAGTTTCAAAAGCTGAATAGTTTATTTTCATTTTGGGTAGAAAACATCTGAGTGGGCGCAGCCAAAACAGCTCTATTCTCCTAATTTAAGTCCCAATTTAAAGCTGTCCCATTCAGTCTCCAACCAATGGTCAGCTTCCATCTGCAAAAAACGGCAGAGAAATGAAGACCATCCCCTCAGGCTGTGGAGGAACTAATACAACACACAACATTATGACCTGGGTCATATCTGTTAGTGTTAGCAACAAACACATAGCAACCTCTTACCTGAGGACTTGCCTTGTGTGTCACACTTGTGTACTTTCTCTCCTCTCATGAGACCTCCAGATCACTTAGCATTAAATTGTAGTTTTAAAAGGAAAACAGGAAGCTGCAAACGCAAAGTGTCCAAAGACTGTTTCTAATACCCAGAATGCGTTAACATCTGTAACATCTGTCTTAATCAGAAAACAGTAATGCCCCCATCCAACATTCAGATCAACATATCTAATGTGGGATGTTGTCATATACCATAGTGCTGCTACATCAGTGCTTCCAGCGACTGCACCTCTGACAGCTTTGTGGAAATCAGTGAAAATGACTAATCGCTCTATCCCCGAGGTCGCCAACAACCCAGATCTTATCATCATTAACAACCATTAACCAAGCTTCCACATTTATTTCAACATGATGTTTTTGATACTTTTCGACATTAAATCCAAGAGTTTCACATGGAAAATTCTCAAATCCTGGAATACTTGTAATTAAAGTCATTATTACTGTTCTAACTGAAGATAACTCCTATTAAATGACATTTTTCTGTCACAGTCTGTGGGTCTGATGCCACTGTGGAGCCAGCTGATCAGGGTCTGAGGTGTTGGAAGTCACCCATTCATTTCTTTTATTTTCAGATTGTTAATGAGTACATGGATGTGTGTGTATGCACAGGCACACATATGTATAAATGTAGATATATACATCAAGATAATGTTTGTTACTAGAGATTTTCCATTATTCTTTTTTATGCCTTTTGACTTCATCCCATTACCCAGCTGTCTGTCCTGTCTTCTTCTTTGTTTGTCTTTATCTTATAACATGTTTCCTTTGTCAAAATAAATAAATAAATACAATAAATGACAGTGCATTTTTTCACATTATAACATAATTTACAACACTCCTTTATGTTCAAAGAGTAGTTTGAGCTAATGATGCAACGAATCTGCAAAATCTGAAAAACTCAAATATAATATAATAAAGACTGAAATTTGCATAATATAGCGCATTAAACCTTTATTTGAATAAAGTACTCAAGTAAATGGATTCATTACATTCTGCCTGGTGTTGGCAAAGCATTGTGGCACCATTTCAAAGGTTACTTGGAAATCAGACTTATGTCAGTTGTTTGTGGTCTCCTTCCTGAAAACACTCCACAGATTCTCTTAAGGTGGATGGTCAGAACATTGACTGCAGCCAGGTGCTGCAAGTCCTACTGGGAAAGGAAATCATCTCCAAAAGCTTGTCAGCAGATGGAAGCATGAAGTTCTCTAAAATATCCTGGACACACACACACACACACACACACACACACACACACCAGCATATGTCATGTCACCCTAAATCATCACAGGGTCTTGAAACGACACCGTGGACTTCAAACTCCTGCAGTTATCTACCTCTCTGCTCACTCACACTCACCCACAGGCTTTCACATGTTCATACAGACCTACCAACAACCAGAGATGTCACTGAACACAATATGCTGTAGTTGCTTATTTGGAAAAGGCTGAGGTCGGTCAGGGCCCCTCTGGGGAAATCAAGTGTAACCACAACTCATGCCACAGGACTATTAAACAACAGCCTAGCTGTTACACACGGTTTTGTCCACTAGATGGTGCTATCTCACAGTGAGAGTTCCCAGCAGCTGGGACTGTTAATGTGATGTGTTTGAGGATGAGAGGCAGAGATTGGCAGGAACATAAGAATTGATGGTGGACGAGGCAAAGTGGTTAAAGATCTGTGCACGATCATGAAGTGTATGCCTTCCTCATGCTTTACACTGAATATTATCCCCAGAAGCCTTACAGTACATGTTTGTTACACGTATGTTCATTAGTTCTATATATGTATGGGGGAAACACCTGACAGAGAGGGGATCCACAGGCTCTGTAATGCTGTGGTTGAGCTCGACCTGCACATACCTGTTCCCATACAAATCTTTATAAATAAGTCCAAATCTATCAGCATGTTACACAGTGCTCTCCGTCTCCACTGTCTGAAATGTAATGAAATTTAGCCCAAATATATCATTTTGTTCATGGAAGAATTGTAGACATATATCAGAAATATACATACTGCTGTTGATTTCATCACTTAGAAAGAAACGTGTTTGTAAGTTTCAATGGAAGTGACCATTCAAACAGAAGACAGGGTGTGAAATATAACTGATGAAGATGGAGGGTGAGGCAGACGATGCGTGCAGCAAGAGTCTGACACATGCAGCAGAGACACATATGCTGGAAAGTTGCTTCTCCTGTCAGTGACAGCCAGGCACAATGCAACGATGTGTCGTTGGTAAACACGCGATTGCCTGGATAAATGCTCAGACTGGCCATTAAGGCTAGAAATGGTCCACAGTGGTCACCGCTGGCTCATTGCTGCTTTTACTGCTGTGGCTCTGGAGGTCCAGCGGGTGGCCCATTACTTCGACCCCTCGCTCTGCGTGTTTGTGAACAGTGCACGCCTCCTCCTGCGTGCTCCATGTATATAATGTAAAATGCAGCATATATGTTTAGAACTACTGCATCACCATCGCACTGCTATTTGGAAAATAGTGAAAATGTGATTTTTGATTTATAGATCACGCCGTGTTAATTTCAATCATTTGAACGCGCAGACGAACCCGTTAATAAAGGTCAATGAACTGAACTGGAGAGACAGAGGGAGGGAGGGAGGGGACGTACGGGGAGAGGGAGGGAGGCAGAGAGACCCTGGCGGACAGAAGCAGAGAGGGAGGTTGGACCGGGAACAATAGAGAGAAACGAAGCCTACCCTGAACACCAAACAAACCGAGAGGGCGACAAAAAGAAAGCAAACCACATCGGGTGATGGAGGGAGAGCGAGCTAAGCGAAGGACATGTGAGGAATAAAGACGCGAGGATCTTTCCCGAGCGGTGGGCTTTATTCCCGTCTTTCTTTGTCACTGGATAGTAAAACGGATTCCGGTATGAACCCAGCAGAAGCGGCCGAGGAGGCGCCCAGCGACCCCGACACTGATGCCTTCTACAAAACAGGTAGGAATCGGAGCTGATCTCTCCAAATCTAAGACAAAAGCATCACACCCGAGATCAATTTGAGCCAGAGCCGCCCGAGCAAGCGCACGAAAGCAAGAGAGCAGAAATGTGCAGAAAATCAGCTGGAAGCTGCACTAGCAGATGGGAGGCAGCTGCAAACATTCTGCTTCAAATAAGCAGAAACGTTGCGCTGTTTGAGGCTTTTACGCGGATCTACAGTGTCGTGTTGATTTCCGTGCGTGTGTTAGCTGATGCTGTGGGTCTACAAAAGAAGGAAGAATCATGGTGGGATCACATCAGATCAGCAGCTGAAAGGCTCAGGAAAAAATGTCCAGCGTGCTACAAATGGCAGTTTGTGGGAGAAGACTGTGTGTTTGTGCTGATACATGGACAGAAGGCACAAGATGACTGAGTCCAAATAACTGGTCTGCAAGCACATGCTGTCATCATGGAGACAGCTCATTACGGTGTCATTACATTATACTTCCTAAGATCATTACAAAAGCAGACAGCAGATCATTTCTGGTATCTTTTATGACGCTAAAGGCTGAAGCAGATATTAGCAGAGCGCCATGGCCACCTCTGATTATTACATAGTGGATCCTGATCCTGATCTCTGCTCAGCTTTGACAAGATCTCCAACACCACTGGCTGAACTGCAGCTCCAAGCCCTCCACCATGTTTTAGTTAGTTGTTAGACACTTGCTGTTGTACGCCGAACACGCTGGATTTAAACCTTCATGAGATCTTTTCTTCTTGTTTCTTTTCCTAAAGAATGACTTGTTGACGGAGGCTGCGTTTGTTACCTGTTAAAGTTCAGGTGCTGGTTGCTGGGTTTGGGCCATTAACTCAGCTTTCATCACTCTGAATTTCTTGGCTAGCTTTGCATGAACTCAGTTTTATACCAAACAAATCACAACAAGGCGCTTAGCATGCTGTTTGTGGAGAATCTCACAAAGAGCTGAACTTCTGTTAGCAGTATGATGCAGTTGTTTCCATCCTGGATGCAGATTGCATTTACTATAGTGCTCCTGTCCTTTAATGCAATAGAAATCCAACCAATGCTCATGTCTGCTCCTGAAAAGCTGTATCGCTCCACAGTTTTCCTTCTCCTGCACCTGGACTAAATTCAGCTGATTGTTTTAGAAGTGCACAGGAAGGAAACAACCATTATTGTTTCCTTTTTTATCTGCCTGGTGTGCAGTTTGTGCTTGTCAAACTGGGTTATCTTTGGAATATTTTATAGATTCAATTAAAGAAATGGGAATCAATTATGGGATTTTTGTGAGCGACTGTCCGAAGAAAACGTTTGAAAGACATCCATAAAGCCCGGACAATAATTGCTCCAGACCACTTTATAAAATGAAAGTCTTGGAAGTAAACTGAGGGCTGGCTGAGACTTTTGCACAGTACCTGTGTGGCTTCAGGTGTGTGACACAGTTTCCCACACTGGGATGTGACACATGCTGGGGTGCACTCAATGAACACCAGTTTTGGTACCAAGAGAACAAGTCATGTAAAGATGCCAGCTGTGCGGCAACACTGGCCTTATTTACAGAGACAACACGTATGTCAGAGCGCTCGTTTACAGTTCAGCATGCCAACGAAACTCCTGGCTGACCCCCTCCATACATCACTGGATATTAGATTTTCTCACCATCTGCCCTCAGACTGTCAGGCTGAGCAAGTACATATCCTCCATCCTCCCTCTGAGCACCGGAGCCCCCAGAGGCATAGTGCTGTGCCGCTTTCTGTATTATCCATAGTCATCATAGCCACGGAGGACACCGCTGTACAGCACGACATGTCATTTCTCACATGGCGACACAAGAGGCTGATGTAAAAATCTAAAAGCACTAAAAGAGTTTATTGTGTAATTTAGGAGTTTGGGACTCTGGATGCTTGAACGCTGACAAACTGAGTAGCTGCTGTTTCTGATGCCCTGGTGTTTTGTCAGTGTTGGATTCAAATCCCTGTTTCTATAATACAGCATGTTGTGTTGTGAAGTGTAAACGGTCACAGGCAGAGCCAGAACAACCTTCTTCTTCGTGATGTTGAGGCTCTCTCGCTGATCCTTATTGGCTCGTTTCTGGAATAGTTTGGGAAAAATTAAAAAATTGGTTTCTCAGTTTAACTTCTCAACAAAGTTAAAACTGCTTAGATACTCATTTAGCTTTTACTATTTAAACATCAGAGCGTAGTCATCCTTTCTTTTGTGAGCAATAAAAAACAAGTATTTGGGCTAAACTGCATCTCTGTGTCTGAACAGTTGTGAAGATCCTTGTCCTGTAGGTGTTAGACTGTTAGACTGACAAGGACGAAATCAGAGATGGCGCTGTTCCACTTCATTTCTAAATCCAGTTCCACTTCTTATTCTACCAGTAAACTGCTCGTACATCATGTTTCTGTCTCTAAAAAACAAGAAATTATCCTTTAAACCTGGCGCGTGTCTAAAATGTCCTTTGCATCCATGATGGCTTCGTGTTGGGGGCTGGATTCAGTCTGCTGTCAGACATGTGAGCCTCACGGTGATTCTACAGCTTTTCTTTCTTTAGTTTATTGAATGAGGGAACAGTATGAAACAAACCCTCAATAAATTCTGTTTTTATGTATCAAGACTTAATAAAATCACCTGACACGACCAGTTCTTACAACAAGTGACATATTACATCCTGCTGTTATTGAACAAAAATGGAAACAAAAATAAAAGTTTACTAAGAGGGTGTGCAACAGCTGCCCATCAGTCAGGGAGGGCTCGTGCGGTCGCTTCCAAACCACTCCACAGTGAGAATGATTATCCACCAGTGGGAAAGTTCAACACAGTTTCCAGTCATATTACAAACAGTGTAAGTGCTTGTGTTGTTATAAAGATTAGAAGTGCGGCTGCACTGATGTGATGTGAGGCTTTGCTGCATCTGCACTCGTCCATCCGTCCATCCGTTCCCGACAGTGTAACGGTTACACGCACACCTCAGGGTTGCAGGGCGGCTGGAGCCTGTCGTACGCAGGCTGAGCTGCAGGGCGCACAGCTTGTCACAGGGATAACTGCAACAGCACAAACACGACTGCTTTGTTTGCAAACATTAATACTGACGTCAGATTACACATTCATCTGCTCTCACGTTAACATCATTCAGTTAAAGACCAAATATAAGGTCTGATATTACCACCGAAGCACCATTGGGTATTTCTGTTTCTATACATTGTATAATAATAATTGTAATATAATTGTACTATTATGTGTCACGAACCACACAGGAAATATAATTATGGAGATAATTAGTCCAGTTAGCAACTCTTCCTATTTAGAGATCATCAAAATTATTAGCAAAATGTGGAAAGTGGCTCATTTCTGTTACTTATTGACAGTTTTATTATTTTTCCTTTGGGACGGAAACAAAACAGGGAGGAGAAAATGGAGCATGTCATAGTAGCAACCTAGGCTGAACTCATATCTCTACACATCACTGTACACGCTGCTAATAACAAAATAATGTACTTTAATAAAATACTCATGACTGTTTTGACCGTTCACAGGTTTTAAATGTGATTTTTAACTTTAGTCTTTTCTTGTATCTGGTTGGAAAAAGCATTTCGCTGCCGGTTGTACTGTGTGTGTCTGTGTTTGTGACAAAGATGAGTTCTCAAGGAATGAAGCCATTTTTCCATGAAGCATGTGTACTAGTACATATGAAGCTAAATACATCCTCTAAGAGAACATTGTCCCGGAGTCTTTGTAGTTTTGTAAATGACCAAAGCAGGTGAGAGCGCCTGACGTCCGCCCACGCCGTCTCTACCTGTGCCGGGTCGTAGCTAATAGTTTTCCCGTGCAGTGTAATAAGGAGGCAGATTAGGTGATTCTGTCCATCATTTGTAATGATCTGATGATTGCTGTGTCTCCACTCTGACTCTCTTTGGGGTCTCACAGGTTTTAATCTTGTGTGAGGTTGAGCCTTTCCCAAATGTAGTTTCTTATCATTCCATCTAGTCGTATACTCTGGAGAGCATCAGCAGGCCACGTGTCTCATTTAGGCAGAATAATAATAAACTGTGAAATTAGGCAAAGCTAACCCACTGTGTGTTAAATGTGACCCCAGGTCTGCCTCCTGCCCAAAGGAACCGAGACATCATCTCCTCCCTGTAAACAATGACAGAGTTCCTGCTTATTTCTGTTTACTCACTTGAAGTTTATTTCAGTTCAGTTTTTGGGTGATTAGGATACCCGGCCATCGTATTGATTTAGATTCACTTCACTGGTCTGATAACCTTGTAGGGTGTAAAGTTAATGGGCAGAACTGGGATTCTGGAGCTCTTCTTTCCTCATAATGAGGCAATAATAATAATCGGTCCTTTGTTTTGTTTCTATCCTATCGATGGGAGGTCTGATGGACGTAACAAGTTAATGCTGTCTTCATAATGTTTCAGAATAATCTTTGAAGGTTTATTCGACTTCCTGTGGTTCATGGATTAAATAAAGCATCTCTAATCTTACTTGTTGGTCTGCGTTGGGATCTTGATCAGATTTCTAGGTTTGTTTTGCAAATCTCAGTTTCAAAATCCAGTATTTGTTTTAAATTTCTCTTTTTTTTCGTGACTTTGCTTAATGTTTTCACCAGCTTGTCATATTTTGCTCTCCTCACCTTCCTGTGTAGGCTCTTTTCTCTTAGTGGCTTTGTCTGTATCCCACACAAGACTTGGACATATTGTCCATTTCACTCTCCCTAATGCCACCTTTGATTTCCTTTATAGCTAATTTGTTGTTTCGGATACTAATATTAGGCCTCCTTTATTTATGTTATTCGGATGAATCGTTACATAAACGAGCGGCCCTTTACTCTGAGTGAACTCAGTTAAGTAACAAGTGGAGTTTTTTTCTAAAGCATGCCTCCAAAATGAAACATGCTCGTCAATGAAGGACCAAGATTGTCTGTCACTTTCTGACAGCTGTGACGAGCCTATGCAAGCTGTCGACAGTCCTACTTTTCCTGCCTCACGTTTCCTTAAACACGTCAAAGTTAAGAGAAGAGGAAGTCAAAGTGGCCGTTCGAGGTCTTCTCTGTTTGCGCAGTCGTCGGTGGCTCCTTGACCTGGACCCCACGTCTTTGCATGCTTCCTGCGCACCGGTGCATATTTTTCCACAGCATTTGGAAACAGATCCTCCTTTAATGCTCTCTCTATACCAGAGTGTTCTCTGCTGTCTTCTACAGTTTGGGATTTGCAGTCGTGACTGAAGTTGCCCACGTGAATCTTCTCCTTATTCCAAGCTGCTTTCAGAACCATGTGTTTGGCTGTAAGCTCTTGAAGGTTAACACTGTTCTTGGGGGAGCACTGGGTCATGGTTTGTTTACTGGGGACAAACCATGAAGTATTTTATTTTTAGGTCAGGGTCCTGTGGTAGCTGGAGCTCAGTGCTCAAGAAAGTCTCAATGAACTGTAGCACCAAGTTTCCCACCTCCCCTCCTCTGCTCCAAAAATACACGTGCTGTTTCTTCTTGACTATATCAGTAAGGTTGTGTTGCTTGGCCCTCTTCAGCCCCTCTACCTGTTCCATGTGGGTCTCAGCTTCTTCTGCTTTGCTTCATTGCTGATTATTTGTCCTGTGTGTTTAATTTTCTATTTAACTCTTCATTGTCTCATGGTTATTTCCACCATGCCATACTTCTACTACCGTTCCATGCCGCTTCTAGCTCGGTCCACTGTTGTGTTGTGGTGCTTTTCTATTCATTGGCTTTTACAGAGAAAAATGTCATATATGAAAATAGCTTGAAAATAGCTTTTGTGAGACTTAAACTTTGTATCTGGACAAAAAGAAAAGAATATTATGAAGAATTAAGAATCTTTAACACTCTAAGGCACAGCCGTACAGTACAGTGGAATGTTATGCTAATCAGCAGTTTATAAATAGGATGCTCAATTATCAGACGGAAACAGGAAGTAACACAGATGCATTCATACCTACACACATGCAATCCGAGAGCAGTGTCTGAGTGTTTATCAGATATCTGACGCCAGCTGTCTCTCAATAGCTGCTACTGTTGCTATGCTACCAGAATAATAGCAACTTTGTATGTATTTATTAACATAACAGCAGAACTTGTGACGTCATTCTGCTCTTTGTTTTACAAACACATGAAGCACATGAAGACCAGCTTCTGTAGCTACGTTGTTAAAAGCAGCAGCACAACATTCTTGCTGAATGACAGTTTTTATGTCAAGTCTGCTTCTTCATGCTGACACACTCTACCTATTCACACCAGACCCATTCCCACTATGCTCCTCATATTCCAGAAGCGAGGAGTCGAGCGAGCACTTGTATGCATGAGAAGGTAATTAGAGTTAATTTTCTCAGCTAATCTGTCTGTAGCCATGGAGACGTTTAGAAACGATAAAGGGTGGCAGCTGCTCCAAACAAAGTTCACTTGGAAATTTCAGTAAGATCACAGATAGCATAATGTAGCAGCGGTTAGCTTTGTCACCTCACAGCCACACGGTTCCCTCAGCTCTTCCAGTGTGATTCTGCCAGTTTACTGGTCTGCTCCTTGAGAGCATCTCAGTAAATTATTCATTTTAGCACAATTGCTCGGCACCAAGATGGTTCCTTTCAGTGTTGAGCTGGAAGTGTACACACAGAATTGTGTGTAATGCCAGGAAACGGGAAGTTTCTTTGTTTTAATAGACACACTTCACAGTTTGTGCGTCATGATCATTTCCACTTGTTGCAAGCAGCCTTTACCTAACAGTGATATCATCAGTGATAACTGTGGAGCCGCCACCAAGGCATAATAAACCACGCCAAGAAAATTATAGACACTACAAACTGTTTAACATTATAGATGGGCATAACTGATGCTGTCTATTTCAGGCTTTTATGCTGTGGTATTATTACTAGCAACTACCTTAATAATATCAGACCACTAATCAGCTCGTTTATTTTTTAAAATACTCTTTTTTGGCATTTTGCCTTTATTGGACAACAAATTGTCCGTGGGTCAGACTCAAACCTGCCACCCTGCTGGCCATGTGGCACGTGGGCGCCTGCTCACCCAGTGAGCTAAAGCTACACGCATAACCTGATAGTTAAAGGGCTAACGTTAAGGTGTAACATCGTAATAGTTATAATAGATGTTTTTGATCCGTAACAAATTTAAGAATGAAAAGACACTGTGTGTGTGTGTGTGTGTGTGTGTGTGTGTGTGATACAGATGCATTACATGGGTGAATGAAGCTTCGAGCCAGGTGAACCTTGACTATAAGCACTTTGAGAGGGGTCAGAGTTTATGCTCAGTGTTTGACAGCCTGATGTCAGGGCTGCTGTTTAAATCAGTTCTGACTTTACTGAGTTTTTTCTTCCGTTCATTTTCCATCTTCTTCTGATAGTAGTACTTGTCCTGATCTATGGAAAGGACAAATAAGGACAAAATTAGCCATTGCTCTGTTGTTTCTTGTTCACCCTTCTTAAATATCTTCAGTGTCGAAGAGCAGAACGATTATGGAAGATCACACGTTCCTACAGTGAGAAAGAGAAAGAGGCTAGATCTTCTTATCTCAACAATCTTGAGAAGAATAATCCCAGCGTGTTATTTGGCACCATTAACAGCAAAGTATCTCATGCACCTCAGCACGCTCTGGTCATCCTCTCATCAACTTATGATGAGTGTACCTCGCAATTGCCAGAACATGACGGGCTTGAGATCCAAAATCTCCTTAACTTACAACACTGATGCTCTTTACAAGAAAGGTCAGAGCAGACTCATCAGGAAGGCCAGCTCTGGGATGCCCCGTCGACCCACTGCAGGTGGAAGAAGACAGAAGAACAAACATAGCATCAGTCATGGACGATGTCTCCCAGCCCACACATGAAGCTCCTTCAGTGACACACTGCTGCATCCTCGGTGCACAAAGGAGCAAGGATGCTCTTTGCTCTTTTTAATAAATGTTTCTTATGCTGTAATTGTCCCCTGCACAGTCTCTTATTTTATTGTTTTTAATTTTCTAGTCTTTACTTTTGGGTGAATCTGCATGCTCCATCTGCCTGTCACTGCTGGAACACCTGAATGTCCCCAGTGAGGGACAATAAAGGATAATTCTATTCTATTCTATTCTATTCTATTCTATTCTATTCTATTCTATTCTATTCTAACTTCCTCTCCTTTAGAAGATTTCCCTAAGTGGCAGGAGTCGTTTACTTTATTCCCTCATCATCCTCAGTACAGATATTCTGCTTCCTGTCTTTGGAGTGTTACGTGTACAACCACACCCAACATCCAAGGATTCAGTTCAATTCAATGTTATTTATACATTGAATCACAACAACAGTCGCCTCAAGGTGCTTTTATATTGTAAGGTAGACCCTACAATAATAGATACAGAGAAAAAACCCACAATCATATGTCCCCCTATGAGCAGCACTTTGGTGACAGTGGGAAGGAAAAACTCCCTTTTAACAGGAAGAAACCTCCGGCAGAACCAGGCTCAGGGAGGGGCGGGGCCATCTGCTGTGATTGGTTGGGGTGAGAGAAGGAAGACGGGACAAAAGCCTTGTCTAGGATGAGCTTGTGTGTCCAGCACATTCCACAGCTGCTCAACTGGATTAAGATCTGGGGAATTTCACTGCCAGGTCACACCTTCAACCATTCCTGAACTATTTTTGCTTTGTGGCAGGGAACATTATCCTGTTGGTATCCATCAGGGAATACCATTCCCATGAAATGTCACATCCAAATTGATGGTAGAGCATTGCCCAAAACATTACACTGCTCGACAGCTTGTCTCTGTGCTAGGTATTCTGCAGCTACACTCCAGGCACACACCCTTGCATCCACGTGATGTAAAGAAAGCGTGATTCATCAGACAGGCCACCTTATTCCACCCCTTCTTGAGCCAGTTTGGATACCTGTGTCTAATGGAGGATCTTACAGCGGTGAACAGGGCTCAGCGTGGGCAGCCTGACTAGTCTGCGTCTATGCAGCCCCATACACAGCAAAATTTGATGCACCATGTATTTGGACACCTTTCTATCATAACCAGCTTTTTGGCAGTTTGAGCCACAGTAGCTCATCATTTGGCTCACTGCAAGCATCTCAAAGACATGAAATCTAGTTCCACTGATTGTTAATGACTGACTCATTGCACTGTGGGAACCCTGAGTAGACCCCTGACTTCCTTTTTCACCATAATGCAAGCCTTCCCTTGAGCTTGTGCTGAACTGTAACAATAGCACTGACATATTGACCTTTGTTGTGTTTTCCTTATTGATCTTATGCCAACAATTTATTTTCTTTGAGATTTATAGCAAGTGGAGTGTCCTGTTTCTTTAAGTGAGACCTCAGTCCTGAGTCATGGTGAGGAAACCTGGGAGGAGGAGCTACATATCTATTATTGAAGAGTGTGTGTGTGTCAGGGTGGGGGTGGGGTGTATGCCACTTTCATTGGGAACAATAAGACGCTCCTGAGGAGAGAGTTAGGGATTCCCTCCTTCCTCCATCTCTCATTGTCTTCCACTCGCACACCCAGTGTCAAGTACAGTGGCAGATGGGTGTGAAAATGAAGTGTGTGTGTGTGTGTGTGTGTGTGTGTGTGTGGGTGTGTGTGTGTGTGTGTGTGTGTGTGTGTGTGTGTGTGTGGGTGTGTGTGTGTGTGTGTGTGTGTGTGTGTGTGTGGGTGTGGGTGTGTCTGTTGGACAGACAGTCAGAAACAGAGAGAGGGGAAGGAGATGCAGCTTAACTGGATTAGCTCTTATTACTCACCAGGGGACAAGCAAAGCAAAGGGTGAGAGGAAGAAGGGGAGACAGGGAGAGAAAGAGGGAGAGAGGGGGTGTTAAATAGATAAATACAAAGAAAGGATTTCCTCTCCTCCCCCTTCTCCTTTTGTCTCCTCCCTCCTTTAAAAGCTTTCTAGTCTTTGGACAGCTGCAGCCATATGGTGTGTGCATGTGTGTAAGTGTTAGTGTAATGAGCATCCGTTTGGACTGTAATCAATCACAGAGACATTTTATAGACATGTATGTGAGTGAGTGTGTGTGTGCATGTGAGTGTGTGTGAGTGTGTGTGTATGTGAGTGTGTGAGTGTGTGTGTGAGTGTGTGAGTGTGTGTGCATGTGAGTGTGTGTGTGAGTGTGTGTGTGTGTGAGTGTGTGAGTGTGTGTGTGAGTGTGTATGTGAGTGTGTTACAAGCTGATTAGTAGTGCCAGCTAATAGATTGTGTGAGCAGGTATTTGCCTTTGTCAGTGTGTGTGTGAGTGTGAGAATGTGTGTGTGTGTGTATGTGAGTGTGTGTGTGTGAGTGTGAGAATGTGTGTGTGTGTGTATGTGAGTGTGTGTGTGTGAGTGTCAGAGAAAGGAAGCTGTTATCATGACTGACAGACTAGAACAGAGCTGCTAAAAGCCACTGAAAGGCTGTTAAGATCGTTTCTATAATATCATTATAGAAAATAGAAAGTTCTATAGCCTACAGACAGACGGCCTAAATCCAGAATGTATTTGACTGTAGAAAGCTGCTATAAGTTGGGGGTCTTTTTTTCTTTTTTCATGCATTTAAACATTGGCATTCTTCAGAGAGTCGGATTTGTCCAGTGCAGAGCAGAGATTTGTCCTGTGGCTCTTCTAAGTTGTACCATACATTTGTGGAGTGGCTGTTTGGTTTCTCCTCTACAGAGGTCACAGAAGCACTCATCCTATGTTGTTTAATGTGTGTTTGGGAGTTTAGTCTATGGGATGTCAGAGGTCGATGTACTTGGATGTCATGCTTGGAGAAAATTCTTAGTTTCTCTGATAAACCTGCGACATAAAGTTGACAGTGTTATTCAGTTTGTCATTCTGTTTTCTCCTTGTTCAGTTCAATTCAATTGTATTTATATAGCCAATTTACATCAACAGTCACGTCATGGTGCTTTATATTGTGAGGTACAGAGCTACAATAATAAAGAGAACCCCCAACAATCAGGCCACTCCCTCTGAACAAGCACTTTGGCGACAGTGGGAAGGAAAAACGTCTTTTTAACAGGAAGAAACCTCCAGCAGAGCCAGGCTTATAATCAATAGTTATATTCTTGACTTAATAAGCTGAAAACTTAAAAACATGTAAAGCAGGAAAAAATAATCAGATTACTATGATAAAACTAATAATAGCAAAAGATTCTCTCAGCTGAATAAAGATTTGTTACATTTGAAACAAAAATAAGAAACATTATTTCTGCGTTGGTTCCATTTGTAGCTTTTCTGTTCTGCTTCTGTCACTGGGAATAAAACGGTCCGTCAGTCTCTGCAGTATCTTGTTAACTGCACATGACCTGATTTCAGTGGTCAGTGTTCATCTGTTGTGTTTTGTCATTTTTGTGCTCTTTCTAGTGTCCAACATTTCTTTCATTCTGTGTGTTTAAAATTTTTTAAACGCAAAGTTGGTAATTTTTTAATTTGAATGAATATTTGAGTTTTGAGCTATTTAAAAGCAAAAAAGGAAAAAATAAAGTGACGTTGCTGTCATCTGGTTAGATGGAAGAAAGATGCCAAGCGGCTTTACTTTACCAAGTGGATCATCATGGCCTTGCCATATTGGTCCATTTGATTGACCTTTATTATAATTATGTATTTATTTGATTTGATTTTCGGTTGTTACAGCCGGGACAGACATGACTGGGGGATAGGACAGGGAGGAAGAATGAAAGAAAGAGAGGGAGAGAGAGAAAAACATACAAAGCATATATAATGCTTTGTATGTTGTTCAGTATATTTCTATGCAAAACAAGAGGAATTTCTATACAGAGCAGTATATTCACAGTTTAAACCAGATATTTACACTTTAGGGAGAAAACATAAAAACATTTTTTACTATTAAACATCAATTTAGAGTAAACTTGTTTTGTTTTGGTTAAATAAATATTGAAATATCTTTTGAATTAGTTAAACGTCAGAATAAAGAGAGACAGAGCTTCTATTTTATATACCAGTAGGGTAAAGTGTCTTGCCCAAGGACACAACGACCAGGACAGAGAGCCCAGGGATCGAACCGGCGACCTTCCGGTTACAGATGCGATTCCCAACCCCCTGAGCCACGGTCGCCCCAAAAGTGCCTCTGTGCCGTCTTTCAGTCCAGCTTTGTCCAGCCACTGGTAGGATTTCTGGATATCAGCCACCTCCTCTATCTGCCGGTGGTACATACCGTGCAGGGGCCTGTCCTTCCATGATGGTTCCTCGTCTCCCTCCTCTTTCTTGGGTTTCTGCTGCCTGAGGTATTCACTGAGCACTCGGTCAGTTGGGGCCATCTTCCCAATGTATTCTTGGATGTTCGTTGTCTCATCCTGGACTGTGGTGCTGACACTCACCAGTCCCCGGCCCCCTTCCTTCCGCTTAGCGTACAGCCTCAGGGTGCTGGACTTGGGGTGAAACCCTCCATGCATGGTCAGGAGCTTTCTTGTCTTTATGTCAGTGGCTTCTATCTCCTCCTTTGGCCAGCCTATTACCCCAGCAGGGTACCTGATCACGGGCAGGGCGTACGTGTTGATGGCCCGGATCTTGTTCTTACCATTCAGCTGACTCCTCAGGACTTGCCTGACCCTCTGCAGGTACTTGGTGGTTGCAGCTTTTCTAGCGGCCTCTTCATGGTTCCCATTCGCCTGCGGGATAAGATAAGATAAGATAAGATAAGATAAGATAAGATAAGATAAGATAAGATAACTCTTTATTGTCATTGCACAGTCATACATAGTACAGTAGTACAATGAAATTGGAAAAACTGTCCTACGTCGGCACTACATATAACACAACACGACACGATATGACACATCACAACGTAACAAACAACACAACACAGTATATTAACTTAGTATAAAAAAGAAGAATAAGTGTATGTGTATTGCACACTGTTATTATTGCACATTAATTATTATTGCACCTTGTTATAAATATAAATATTATTGTTATCGTTTTAAACATTGTTACCTCCCCCTAAAAAGTCCAGGGAGGTATCCAGTCAGGTCAGCTATTTACATTGATCAGGGCTATTGCCCTGTTGTAAAAGCTGTCCTTGAGTCTATTTGTTCGGGACCTCAGCAGCCTGAACCTCCTGCCAGACGGCAGCAGCTTAAACACCCGGTGTCCTGGGTGTGTGCAGTCCCGTAGGATGCTGCGTGCCCTCTTGAGACAGCGAGTGCTGTACAGGTCCTTCAGGGAGGGAAGAGGATGTCCAATGATTTTTTGGGCCGTGTTGATGACCCTCTGGAGTGCCTTTCTGTGTGCTGTGGTGCAGCTGGAGAACCACACACCGATGCAATATGTCAGCACACTTTCAATGGAGCAGCGGTAGAAGACGGTCAGCAGCTCCTTCTTCAGGTCCATTTTTCTGAGGATTCTCAGAAAGTGGATCCCCAAGTACTTGTAACTGTCCTCTATGTCTGCAATGTTGCCTTCTGGTAGTTCAATCCCCTCAGTTCTGACTACCTTCCCTCTCTTTGTTACCATCCGACTACACTTCTCCAGTCCGAACGACATTCCAATGTCTTTGCTGTATATCCTGGTGGTGTGGATCAGTGAATCGATGTCTCGTTCACTCTTGGCATACAGCTTGATGTCATCCATGTACAGGAGGTGGCTGACAACTGCTCCGTTCCGTAGTCGGTATCCGTAGCCAGTCTTGTTAATGATCTCACTGAGGGGGTTCAGGCCTATGCAGAACAGCAGTGGGGACAGAGCATCTCCTTGGTAGATCCCACACTTGATGGTGACTTGTGCTATGGGCTTGAAGTTGGCCTCTAGTGTTGTACGCCACATCCCCATTGATTTCCTGATGAAGGCTCTCAGGGTCCTGTTGATCTTATATAGTTCTAGGCATTCCAGTATCCAGCTGTGGGGCATTGAGTCATAGGCCTTCTTGTAATCAATCCAGGCAGTGCACAGGTTGGTCAGTCTGGTCTTGCAGTCTCGGCTGACTGTTCTGTCTACCAGTAGCTGGTGTTTTGCACCTCTGGTATTCTTGCCAATTCCTTTCTGTGTCCCGCTCATGTATTGACCCATGTGCCTGTTCATCTTAGCCGATATGATGCCTGACAGGAGCTTCCATGTAGTACTGAGGCAGGTTATTGGTCGGTAGTTGGATGGGACCGGTCCCTTCTGGGGGTCTTTGGGGATCAGGACCGTCCGACCTTCAGTTAGCCATTCCGGGTGTCTCTCGTTAACTAGCAGCTGGTTCATTTGTGCTGCCAGACGCTCGTGGAGTGCAGTCAGCTTCTTCAGCCAGTAGTCATGAACCATGTCGGGCCCTGGTGCTGTCCAACTCTTCATACTGGAGACCCTTTCTTGGATATCTGCCACTGTAATGGTTACTGGACCCTGTTCAGGGAGGTCGCTGTGGTCTGCCCTCAGATCCACTAGCCACTGAGCATTGCCGTTATGGGTTGCGTCCTTCTCCCATATGCTCTTTAACAAATATGTTTTTATATTTATCAACCTAAAAAAAATAAACATTTAGTCTGATTTGATGTTACAATTAAAAAAGTGTTTTTATCTGAAGAGTTTGTAAATATCTGGTTTCAATTGTATATTTCAAATCAAATCAAATCAAATCACTTTTATTGTCACATCACATGTGCAGGTACATTGGTACAGCACATGTGAGTGAAATTCTTGTGTGCGAGCTTCACAAGCAACAGAGTTGTGCAAAATACAATAATGTAAACAAGCAAAATATAAGAATGGCTAAATCTGAAACTAATAAATATATGTACAATATATATATATGCATACAGTATATGCATTTCTGGATGTGTATACTAAATATGTTTTTCTGCGTGTGTGTGTGTGTGTGTGTGTGTGTGTGTGTGTGTGTGTGTGTGTGTGTACACATATTTTACAAATTAAATAGAGTAAACAATAAAATATATAAAATATACAGAGTTGAGACATGTGCAAAACAGTGGCATTACTGTACAGTATGGAGTGCATAATGTTGAAGTTCCAGTAGTGAAGCTGAGGTGTCTATGAAGTGTTCAGCAGTCTGATGGCCTGGTGGAAGAAGCTGTCTCTCAGTCTGCTGGTACGGGACCGGATGCTGCAGAACCTCCTTCCTGCTGGAAGCAGTCTGAACAGTTTATGGCTGGGGTGACTGGAGTCCTTGATGATCCTCCCCGCTTTCCTCAGGCACCGCTTCCTGTAGATGTCTTGGAGGGAGGGAAGCTCACCTCCAACTATCCGTTCAGAGCACCGCACTACTCGCTGGAGAGCTTTGCAGTTGTAGGCGGTGCTGTTGCCATACCAGGTGGTGTTGCATGCAGTGAGGATGCTCTCAGTGGCACAGCGATAGAAGGTCCTGAGGATGCGTATATTTGATGATTGTCAGCACAAAGAGGGAGAGAGAGGAACAGAAAGGAAGAGAGAGAGAGGAACAGAGACAATTCTGATGGCTAAAGATCCAAACGGGACAGGCAAAAGAAAAAATATTTGTATCATAGTTATTGTTCCTCAAGCTGTGCAACGAGTCCCTGTGGCACTTTGATCATTTGGTGATGTTCTAATAGGAGGAATCATTAATAAACATTGAAATAATGGCTCTTAAACCACATAGAAGCAGACATAAAGACGTACATTACATTCACAATATAATTTGTGGGGAGAGAGTTGAGAATAAAAAGGACAAGGGAAAACTGACCCTTCACAGAACAAGGACAAACACATGACACCTAAGACAGGAACGTTGCCAAACTTCTGATTAAAGGTGTGTCCATATAGGAGGTCATTTGATCCCACGCAGTGATCACAGATCAAAGAAAGTTAATTACATTTGGCAACTTCAAGCACTGATGAGAAAACTTACCTCAGGTAACCTGAAGTGGTTCAGATTGACACTTTTTTCAGTTTGGAGAGGAGCAACTGAAGTAACTCCCAATGAGAGCGCAGGATGCCATTTAATTAACACACGACACAGTTTTATATTCATTACGCAGACAACAGAACCTGGGATGTCTGCATATACAGGAAAGAAAAGAAGAAAAAATGCTTCAGCTCTTCTGATTGTTGTTCCTTTTGTTGTTATAAGAAGCAGTTTAAGGAAAGGCACTTTTTGCCCAGTTGCTGGTTCGAGTGTAAATGCATGTGCGTGTAGATATGAACAATTTAGTGCGACGGGTTGAACAGAAGGGTTGTCTCAACAGCTTAGACTTGTTGATGGCTCGGGTTTGAAACGATTTACTGGTCCCTCTGTGTCCAAACGTCTCTTATCCTGTAATCCACAGTAGTAAAACTTCACTGACAGCTCTTAGTTTAAAAGAAACAACTGTGTTTGGGCTTTGTGTGTGAGTTCAAATAAAAATCAAGTCTTTGTTGTTGGTACAGCTGAAAACTGGCAAACAGAAGTAAAATGTTGCTACTTAAAAAACAGATTTGTCCAAAATAGTAATAATAATAATATATCAGTTTTGTGTTTCTTATCTAATGGTGGCAAAATGTGGGTGATACATACATATACACACTACAACATACTGTGCATGAATGCATCTGTGAGGACAGAGCCAGAGGCGTAAAACTGCTGATGTTAACTTATTGCTCCTGTTACAAGTCGAGTGTTGGCGGCTGACTGAGGAGATCATAAATAAAATAAAAATACATTTGACGTGCCAGTGCCCTGAAATTCCACAGAAAGTTCTTGCATGTTTGACAAATCCAGGGAACTTAGAGGGAAATCCTGGAATGCCTGTTTCCACTCCATCATAATGCTGTTTTTATGAAGCAGGACATCAGCTCCCAGGCTGACAAACTGTTTTTCCTCTTGACTTGAAGTGGACAGGAAGGTCAGACATAGTGCAACGGAGCAATATGGTTTTAAGTGTTTTTGGGGTACAACTTCTTTGTATTGATCTTTTATAGCCCACTTTCTTCGTCTTCTACTTTTGGCTGTTGTTTAACGGGTTACCACAGCAGATCACCTGCCTCCGTCTCACCGCAGCATCCACTATCGCTCTAGCATCTTCTGCATGTGAGCAAACTACCCCCATGAATCTCTTCTGTGGTCTTCCTCTCTGCCTGGCAGCTCCATATTTAACATCCTTTGTCTAATGTATTTACTATCCCTCCTTTGCACATGTCTAAAGTATCTCAGTCTTGTCTCACTAGCTGTCTTAAGACGGCTCAAGATGAGCTGCTCCTCTAGTTCTTCTGATCCCGTCCATCCTCCAAGGAAAAATCCTAACATCTCTGCCACCTCCAGCTTCGCCCTTGTTTTCAGTGCCACTGTCTGCAGACTATACATCATAGAAAAAAACAACTCATGCTGCCATCCTTCTGCCATCCTGCCTGTTCTCTCTTTGCTTTGGAAGGGTTACTCCAGGTATTTAAAATGATCGACCTTCACTATCTCTGTTCTTTGCATCTTCACCTTTCTACCTGTCTACCTCTCATTCACACGCTTCTACCAACTGTCCTTCCTCATCATTCCTCGTCTCTTGACACTGTCTTTACAGACCGTCTTCCACCTACTCCCTACTCTTGCTACAGGTCACAATGTCTCTGTGAACATCATAGATCATGGAGATTACTGCCTGAACCCAAGTGTCAACCTGTCCATCACCACTGGAAACAAAAAGGGACTCCGATGTAGTCCACCCAAACGTCTGTCACTCGTGCTGCAGACCACTGTCTCACTGTCCTCTACTACCAGATCTACTACCACCCATTCTTCTGCATTTCCCTCCTTAACACCACACCTACCCAATACCTCCTTATTCACTTTTGTTCCCTTCAGTCTGTCTACTCCAGTCATCGCTCTCTCCCTGGGAACAATCTCTACCCCTTCATCCATCCTACTCCAGACTTGCTCTTTCTCTGGTAACTGACATCCAATCTGTGCAGCCCTGACATCTTTGTGAGACACTGTCTTC
>NC_140541.1:5592216-5632147 GCF_057382185.1 Mchenga conophoros
GATGACATGAAAAGGTGTAAAACAAGTACAAGATATTTACAATAAGCAGACCTCAGTGCAAGAAAGAGTCTTTCCAACACTGAAAAGCACAGAGGCCAACTTTGACATTAAAAGGTGTTCAAACAAGTACAAGATATTTACAATAAGCAGACCTCAGTGCAAGAAAGAGTCTTTCCAACACTGATAAAGCACAGAGGCCAACTTTGACATGAAAAGGTGTAAAAACAAGTACAAGTTATTCACAATAAGCAGACCTCAGTGCAAGAAAGAGTCTTTCCAACACTGATAAGCACAGAGGCCAACTTTGACATTAAAAGGTGTAAAATCAAGTACAAGATATTTACAATAAGCAGACCTCAGTGCAAGAAAGAGTCTTTCTAACACTGCAGAAGCACAGAGGGCCAACTTTGACATGAAAAGGTGTTCAATCAAGTACAAGATATTTACAATAAGCAGACCTCAGTGCAAGAAAGAGTCTTTCCAACACTGAAAAGCACAGAGGCCAACTTTGACATTAAAAGGTGTTCAAACAAGTACAAGATATTCACAATAAGCAGACCTCAGTGCAAGAAAGAGTCTTTCTAACACTGATAAGCACAGAGGCCAACTTTGACATTAAAAGGTGTTCAAACAAGTACAAGATATTCACAATAAGCAGACCTCAGTGCAAGAAAGAGAGTCTTTCTAACACTGATAAGCACAGAGGCCAACTTTGACATTAAAAGGTGTTCAAACAAGTACAAGATATTTACAATAAGCAGCCCTCAGTGCAAGAAAGAGTCTTTCCAACACTGAAAAAGCACAGAGGCCAACTTTGACATTAAAAGGTGTAAAATCAAGTACAAGATATTTACAATAAGCAGCCCTCAGTGCAAGAAAGAGTCTTTCCAACACTGAAAAAGCACAGAGGCCAACTTTGACATTAAAAGGTGTAAAATCAAGTACAAGATATTTACAATAAGCAGCCCTCAGTGCAAGAAAGAGTCTTTCCAACACTGAAAAAGCACAGAGGCCAACTTTGACATGAAAAGGTGTTCAAACAAGTACAAGATATTTACAATAAGCAGACCTCAGTGCAAGAAAGAGTCTTTCCAACACTGATAAGCACAGAGGCCAACTTTGACATTAAAAGGTCTTCAAACAAGTACAAGATATTTACAATAAGCAGCCCCCAGTGCAAGAAAGAGTCTTTTCAACACTGAAAAAGCACAGAGGCCAACTTTGACATGAAAAGGTGTAAAAATCAAGTACAAGATATTTACAATAAGCAGACCTCAGTGCAAGAAAGATTCTTTCCAACACGGAAAAAGCACAGAGGCCAACTTTGACATTAAAAGGTGTTCAAACAAGTACAAGATATTTACAATAAAGCAGACCTCAGTGCAAGAAAGAGTCTTTCCAACACTGATAAGCACAGAGGCCAACTTTGACATGAAAAGGTGTAAAAACAAGTACAAGATATTTACAATAAGCAGACCTCAGTGCAAGAAAGAGTCTTTCCAACACTGAAAAAGCACAGAGGCCAACTTTGACATGAAAAGGTGTAAAAATCAAGTACAAGATATTTACAATAAGCAGACCTCAGTGCAAGAAAGAGTCTTTCCAACACGGAAAAAGCACAGAGGCCAACTTTGACATGAAAAGGTGTTCAAACAAGTACAAGATATTTACAATAAGCAGACCTCAGTGCAAGAAAGAGTCTTTCCAGCACTGATAAGCACAGAGGCCAACTTTGACATTAAAAGGTGTCCAAACAAGTACAAGATATTTACAATAAGCAGACCTCAGTGCAAAAACGTGTCTTTCCAACACTGACAAGAACAGAGGCCAACTTTGACATGAAAAGGTGTAAAAACAAGTACAAGATATTTACAATAAGCAGACCTCAGTGCAAGAAAGAGTCTTTCCAACACTGATAAGCACAGAGGCCAACTTTGACATTAAAAGGTGGTCAAACAAGTACAAGATATTTACAATAAGCAGACCTCAGTGCAAGAAAGAGTCTTTCCAACACTGATAAGCACAGAGGCCAACTTTGACATTAAAAGTTGTTCAAATAAGTACAAGATATTTACAATAAGCAGACCTCAGTGCAAGAAAGAGTCTTTCCAACACTGATAAGCACAGAGGCCAACTTTGACATGAAAAGGTGTAAAAACAAGTACAAGATATTTACAATAAGCAGACTTCGGTGCAAGAAAGAGTCTTTCCAACACTGACAAGCACAGAGGCCAACTTTGACATGAAAAGGTGTTCAAACAAGTACAAGATATTTACAATAAGCAGACCTCAGTGCAAGAAAGAGTCTTTCCAACACTGACAAGCACAGAGGCCAACTTTGACATGAAAAGGTGTTCAAACAAGTACAAGATATTTACAATAAGCAGACCTCAGTGCAAGAAAGAGTCTTTCTAAAACTGCAGAAGCACAGAGGCCAACTTTGACATTAAAAGGTGTAAAATCAAGTACAAGATATTTACAATAAGCAGACCTCAGTGCAAGAAAGAGTCTTTCCAACACTGAAAAAGCACAGAGGCCAACTTTGACATTAAAAGGTGTAAAAACAAGTACAAGATATTCACAATAAGCAGACCTCAGTGCAAGAAAGAGTCTTTCCAACACGGAAAAAGCACAGAGGCCAACTTTGACATTAAAAGGTGTTCAAACAAGTACAAGATATTTACAATAAGCAGACCTCAGTGCAAGAAAGAGTCTTTCCAACACTGACAAGCACAGAGGCCAACTTTGACATGAAAAGGTGTTCAAACAAGTACAAGATATTTACAATAAGCAGACCTCAGTGCAAGAAAGAGTCTTTCTAAAACTGCAGAAGCACAGAGGCCAACTTTGACATTAAAAGGTGTAAAATCAAGTACAAGATATTTACAATAAGCAGACCTCAGTGCAAGAAAGAGTCTTTCCAACACTGAAAAAGCACAGAGGCCAACTTTGACATTAAAAGGTGTAAAAACAAGTACAAGATATTCACAATAAGCAGACCTCAGTGCAAGAAAGAGTCTTTCCAACAATGAAAAAGCACAGAGGCCAACTTTGACATTAAAAGGTGTTCAAACAAGTACAAGATATTTACAATAAGCAGACCTCAGTGCAAAAACGTGTCTTTCCAACACTGACAAGCACAGAGGCCAACTTTGACATGAAAAGGTGTTCAAACAAGTACAAGATATTTACAATAAGCAGACCTCAGTGCAAGAAAGAGTCTTTCCAACAATGAAAAGCACAGAGGCCAACTTTGACATTAAAAGGTGTTCAAACAAGTACAAGATATTTACAATAAGCAGACCTCAGTGCAAGAAAGAGTCTTTCCAACACTGATAAGCACAGAGGCCAACTTTGACATTAAAAGTGTAAAAACAAGTACAAGATATTTACAATAAGCAGACCTCAGTGCAAGAAAGAGTCTTTCTAACACTGATAAGCACAGAGGCCAACTTTAACATTAAAAGGTGTTCAAACAAGTACAAGATATTTACAATAAGCAGCCCCCAGTGCAAGAAAGAGTCTTTTCAACACTGAAAAAGCACAGAGGCCAACTTTGACATGAAAAGGTCTTCAAACAAGTACAAGATATTTACAATAAGCAGCCCCCAGTGCAAGAAAGAGTCTTTCCAACACTGATAAGCACAGAGGCCAACTTTGACATGAAAAGGTGTAAAAATCAAGTACAAGATATTTACAATAAGCAGACCTCAGTGCAAGAAAGAGTCTTTCCAACACGGAAAAAGCACAGAGGCCAACTTTGACATTAAAAGGTATAAAAACAAGTACAAGATATTTACAATAAGCAGACCTCAGTGCAAGAAAGAGTCTTTCCAACACTGATAAGCACAGAGGCCAACTTTGACATGAAAAGGTGTAAAAACAAGTACAAGATATTTACAAAAAGCAGACCTCAGTGCAAGAAAGAGTCTTTCCAACACTGAAAAAGCACAGAGGCCAACTTTGACATTAAAAGGTGTAAAATCAAGTACAAGATATTCACAATAAGCAGACCTCAGTGCAAGAAAGAGTCTTTCCAACACTGAAAAAGCACAGAGGCCAACTTTGACATTAAAAGGTGTAAAATCAAGTACAAGATATTCACAATAAGCAGACCTCAGTGCAAGAAAGAGTCTTTCCAACACTGAAAAAGCACAGAGGCCAACTTTGACATGAAAAGGTGTAAAAACAAGTACAAGATATTTACAATAAGCAGACCTCAGTGCAAGAAAGAGTCTTTCCAACACTGAAAAATCACAGAGGCCAACTTTGACATTAAAAGGTGTAAAAACAAGTACAAGATATTTACAATAAGCAGACCTCAGTGCAAGAAAGAGTCTTTCCAACACTGAAAAAGCACAGAGGCCAACTTGACATTAAAAGGTGTAAAAACAAGTACAAGATATTTACAATAAGCAGACCTCAGTGCAAGAAAGAGTCTTTCCAACACTGAAAAAAGCACAGAGGCCAACTTTGACATTTAAAAGGTGTAAAAACAAGTACAAGATATTTACAATAAGATGACCTAAGTGCAAGAAAGAGTCTTTCCAACACTGATAAGGTCAGAGGCCAACTTTGACATAAAAGGTGTAAAAACAAGTACAAGATATTTACAATAAGATGACCTAAGTGCAAGAAAGAGTCTTTCCAACACTGAAAAAGCACAGAGGCCAACTTTGACATGAAAAGGTGTAAAAACAAGTACAAGATATTTACAATAAGCAGACCTCAGTGCAAGAAAGAGTCTTTCCAACACTGAAAAAGCACAGAGGCCAACTTTGACATGAAAAGGTGTAAAAACAAGTACAAGATATTTACAATAAGCAGACCTCAGTGCAAGAAAGAGTCTTTCCAACACTGAAAAAGCACAGAGGCCAACTTTGACATTAAAAGGTGTAAAAACAAGTACAAGATATTTACAATAAGATGACCTAAGTGCAAGAAAGAGTCTTTCCAACACTGACAAGCACAGAGGCCAACTTTGACATTAAAAGGTGTAAAATCAAGTACAAGATATTTACAATAAGCAGACCTCAGTGCAAGAAAGAGTCTTTCCAACACTGACAAGCACAGAGGCCAACTTTGACATTAAAAGGTGTAAAATCAAGTACAAGACTATTCACAATAAGCAGACCTCAGTGCAAGAAAGAGTCTTTCCAACACTGATAAGCACAGAGGCCAACTTTGACATGAAAAGGTGTAAAAACAAGTACAAGATATTTACAAAAAGCAGACCTCAGTGCAAGAAAGAGTCTTTCCAACACTGAAAAAGCACAGAGGCCAACTTTGACATTAAAAGGTGTAAAATCAAGTACAAGATATTTACAATAAGCAGACCTCAGTGCAAGAAAGAGTCTTTCCAACACTGATAAGCACAGAGGCCAAATTTGACATGAAAAGGTGTTCAAACAAGTACAAGATATTTACAATAAGCAGACCTCAGTGCAAGAAAGAGTCTTTCCAACACTGATAAGCACAGAGGCCAACTTTAACATGAAAAGGTGTAAAATCAAGTACAAGATATTCACAATAAGCAGACCTCAGTGCAAGAAAGAGTCTTTCCAACACTGAATAAGCACAGAGGCCAACTTTGACATGAAAAGGTGTAAAATCAAGTACAAGATATTTACAATAAGCAGACCTCAGTGCAAGAAAGAGTCTTTCCAACACTGAAAAGCACAGAGGCCAACTTTGACATGAAAGGTGTTCAAACAAGTACAAGATATTTACAATAAGCAGACCTCAGTGCAAGAAAGAGTCTTTCCAACACTGATAAGCACAGAGGCCAACTTTGACATTAAAAGGTGTTCAAACAAGTACAAGATATTTACAATAAGCAGACCTCAGTGCAAGAAAGAGTCTTTCCAACACTGATAAGCACAGAGGCCAACTTTGACATGAAAAGGTGTAAAAACAAGTACAAGATATTTACAATAAGCAGACCTCAGTGCAAGAAAGAGTCTTTCCAACACTGAAAAAGCACAGAGGCCAACTTTGACATTAAAAGGTGTTCAAACAAGTACAAGATATTTACAATAAGCAGACCTCAGTGCAAGAAAGAGTCTTTCTAACACTGAAGAAGCACAGAGGCCAACTTTGACATGAAAAGGTGTAAAAACAAGTACAAGATATTCACAATAAGCAGACCTCAGTGCAAGAAAGAGTCTTTCTAAAACTGCAGAAGCACAGAGGCCAACTTTGACATTAAAAGGTGTAAAATCAAGTACAAGATATTCACAATAAGCAGACCTCAGTGCAAGAAAGAGTCTTTCTAACACTGCAGAAGCACAGAGGCCAACTTTGACATGAAAAGGTGTAAAAACAAGTACAAGATATTTACAATAAGCAGACCTCAGTGCAAGAAAGAGTCTTTCCAACACTGAAAAAGCACAGAGGCCAACTTTGACATAAAAGGTGTAAAAACAAGTACAAGATATTTACAATAAGCAGACCTCAGTGCAAGAAAGAGTCTTTCCAACACTGATAAGCACAGAGGCCAACTTTGACATTAAAAGGTGTTCAAACAAGTACAAGATATTTACAATAAGCAGACCTCAGTGCAAGAAAGAGTCTTTCTAACACTGCAGAAGCACAGAGGCCAACTTTGACATTAAAAGGTGTTCAAACAAGTACAAACAAGTACAATAAGCAGACCTCAGTGCAAGAAAGAGTCTTTCCAACACGGAAAAAGCAAAGAGGCCAACTTTAACATTAAAAGGTGTTCAAACAAGTACAAGATATTTACAATAAGCAGACCTCAGTGCAAGAAAGAGTCTTTCCAACACTGATAAGCACAGAGGCCAACTTTGACATAAAAGGTGTAAAAACAAGTACAAGATATTTACAATAAGCAGACCTCAGTGCAAGAAAGAGTCTTTCCAACACTGCAGAAGCACAGAGGCCAACTTTGACATGAAAAGGTGTAAAAACAAGTACAAGATATTTACAATAAGCAGACCTCAGTGCAAGAAAGAGTCTTTCCAACACTGATAAGCACAGAGGCCAACTTTGACATGAAAAGGTGTAAAAATCAAGTACAAGATATTTACAATAAGCAGACCTCAGTGCAAGAAAGAGTCTTTCCAACACTGATAAGCACAGAGGCCAACTTTGACATTAAAAGGTGTTCAAACAAGTACAAGATATTTACAATAAGCAGACCTCAGTGCAAGAAAGAGTCTTTCCAACACTGAAAAAGCACAGAGGCCAACTTTGACATTAAAAGGTGTAAAACAAGTACAAGATATTTACAATAAGCAGACCTCAGTGCAAGAAAGAGTCTTTCCAACACTGAAAAAGCACAGAGGCCAACTTTGACATTAAAAGGTGTTCAAACAAGTACAAGATATTTACAATAAGCAGACCTCAGTGCAAGAAAGAGTCTTTCCAACACTGATAAGCACAGAGGCCAACTTTGACATTAAAAGGTGTTCAAACAAGTACAAGATATTTACAATAAGCAGACCTCAGTGCAAGAAAGAGTCTTTCCAACACTGAAAAAGCACAGAGGCCAACTTTGACATGAAAAGGTGTTTAAACAAGTACAAGATATTTACAATAAGCAGCCCTCAGTGCAAAGAAAGAGTCTTCTAACACTGCATAAGCACAGAGGCCAACTTTGACATTAAAAGGTGTTCAAACAAGTACAAGATATTTACAATAAGCAGACCTCAGTGCAAGAAAGAGTCTTTCCAACACTGATAAGCACAGAGGCCAACTTTGACATGAAAAGGTGTAAAAATCAAGTACAAGATATTTACAATAAGCAGACCTCAGTGCAAGAAAGAGTCTTTCCAACACTGAAAAAGCACAGAGGCCAACTTTGACATTAAAAGGTGTTCAAACAAGTACAAGATATTTACAATAAGCAGACCTCAGTGCAAGAAAGAGTCTTTCCAACACTGAAAAAGCACAGAGGCCAACTTTGACATTAAAAGGTGTTCAAACAAGTACAAGATATTTACAATAAGCAGACCTCAGTGCAAGAAAGAGTCTTTCCAACACTGAAAAAGCACAGAGGCCAACTTTGACATTAAAAGGTGTAAAAACAAGTACAAGATATTTACAATAAGCAGACCTCAGTGCAAGAAAGAGTCTTTCCAACACTGATAAGCACAGAGGCCAACTTTGACATTAAAAGGTGTTCAAACAAGTACAAGATATTTACAATAAGCAGACCTCAGTGCAAGAAAGAGTCTTTCCAACACTGAAAAAGCACAGAGGCCAACTTTGACATTAAAAGGTGTAAAAACAAGTACAAGATATTTACAATAAGCAGACCTCAGTGCAAGAAAGAGTCTTTCCAACACTGACAAGCACAGAGGCCAACTTTGACATTAAAAGGTGTTCAAACAAGTACAAGATATTTACAATAAGCAGACCTCAGTGCAAGAAAGAGTCTTTCCAACACTGATAAGCACAGAGGCCAACTTTGACATTAAAAGGTGTTCAAACAAGTACAAGATATTTACAATAAGCAGACCTCAGTGCAAGAAAGAGTCTTTCCAACACTGATAAGCACAGAGGCCAACTTTGACATTAAAAGGTGTTCAAACAAGTACAAGATATTTACAATAAGCAGACCTCAGTGCAAGAAAGAGTCTTTCCAACACTGATAAGCACAGAGGCCAACTTTGACATGAAAAGGTGTTCAAACAAGTACAAGATATTTACAATAAGCAGACCTCAGTGCAAGAAAGAGTCTTTCCAACACTGAAAAATCACAGAGACCAACTTTGACATTAAAAGGTGTAAAAACAAGTACAAGTGTTAACTCAAAATACACGACGTCGTACTCTCAGTCACAGCGCTTTATTTGTTCCGCCATTTTTCATACGGACAACAACAACAACCCTTCGCGGGCTACAGTACTCTCGCGATAAAATAGAAAATAACAAGTTAACAATCTCCCTCTTTCTTAAAATAAAATAAAATAAAAGTATAAACACACCCCTGTAAACATTTGTATACATATATGTATATATTTATATAAACAAAAAAAAATTTTTCAAAAGTGCTTTGCTTTACTTAAAGCATACTATCATTGCACACAATAAACAATGGTACATTTGAATGCAAAGACAACTTTGTAAACAAAGGATTACAGTATCCAGAGTCCTTCATCTAGCGCCTTTAGAAGGGTTAAAGGTGAAACTCCCTTTTTTGTCAGACAATCAGCAAGTTGAGATTTTGAATCTGACCAACAAACCTGTCTGATTTTCTTGCCTTGTATGAGCTCTTTAATGCTGCTCATTTCTAGCCCCAGTCTCTTCTCTGTAACCTGCTTAGTAGACTTGAGTGCATCAAACAAGGAATGATTATCAGTCACACAGATCAAAGGAAGAGCGTTTAGACCAGTGTTACCAGTTGTAAGCTCAGAAAAAAGTGTTGCCAGGAAGACTGCACTGTCTATTCCATCTGACATGGCAAGAGTTTCTCCTGCCAGTGTACTTCTGACCACGCGCCTGATTTTTTTAGACTGCCAGAAGAGAGGACAAAACTTTCCTCCTTTACCCATAAGGACGATTAATGCCCCTCCTTGAGTACCGCCATCAGGAAGGTTGCCAAATGAAGCATCACTGATATGCCAGATCCTCACTGTTACCCAAGTGCTGAAACTTAAGAGTCACTTTCTCTGCCTTAAGTTTACGGATTACTTTGTTCACTTCATGAATAGACTGTACAGTTGCATCTTTGATATTAGATCCAAGGCTACATGTGTCAAACATAACATCAGGCCTTGTTTGTTTGGCAACCCACAAAATCTGTCCTATTTTTGACCTGAGTTGCTCACGTTCTGTTTCACTTAAGGAAGCCTCCCTCTGTACAGCCCGTGCTGCTTGTAACTGAACCGGTTGTAGGTTGTCAATGTAAAGTTGTTGATGCACCTCTATTACATCATTAACTGTACAAATGTCCATACCAACATAAGAAAAGCTGTCATGTTCTTCACGGCCCACAAGGAAGGTAGATTTCAGTACAGGAATGATATGAGTTGCAAAGTGACTTGAACCAGCCCAAAGGAAATCATCAACGTGACATGCAAGCACTCCTGTAACCTCAGATTGTTCATTCTGCCAATAGAACACTGCAGGATCAACCTGTGATATTTTACCACCAGTTTTGAGCATAATGTCTTTGACCTTATTGTACCAATAAAGTGAAGCATCTGCAAGTCCATAAACACACTTTTTCAGTTTCCATTGAACATTGTCCTTGCCAGCTTCAGGTGGGGGACGAAGATAGATGCCTCTTGACAGTTCCATTCCCTGCAAGAAGGCAGATTTAATGTCCATTGAATTTACTCTCCACTTGTTTTGACATATCACAGCTAGCACCAGTCTGAGGGACTCAGACGCACATGTTGGAGAGTCTTTCTGTAGTTCTTTAGTATTTACCTCTTCAAACCCCCGTGCCACAAGTCGAGCCTTTGGGACAACACCATTAGTAGTTTCTTTGAGTGTACAGACCCATCTAGTAGACAGACATTTTTGACCCAGGTCTTTCACTTCATCAAACACACCATTACTTTGCCAGCTCTCAATCTCCTGCTGCTTAGCAGAATCAAAGGAAATATCTTTTGTTATGAGTACATCTGCATCTCTGTTTTCACCTTCACTACCATCATGCTCAAGATATTGCACATTGTACCAGTTTTTGTATTGCCCTTTTGCTTTTCCCGCTCTGCCTAGCACTCTGGCTGTGTGTTGAACACCGTTGTCTCTGTTGGTAAAAGCAATCAGCTGTCCTGATCTTAATTTTACATTTGCAGAGACGTGATCAGTGGGTGTAGAGGGCTCATTTGCAGTTTGTGTGACAGACATGTTTTCTGTAGTGTTGGTTTCTCTGTCAATAGTGATGTCTTCTTCCTCACTAATACTCTGTTCACCATCGTGTGTGTCAGTGTCATCATTTTCAACTGCGTCTTTGTTGTCATCATCAGTAGTACTGTGTGGTATTTGTTTATCTCCAGTCTGTGAATCCACTTTAGTCAATCTTGACTGGTGTACTCTTACAAGAGTCCCCCCATGTCTTACAAATACAACAGTTCCATCCTGCCCAATAACTACACCTGGACCCTTCCACTCTGTACAGTCGACTCGTTTGTAGTATACTTTATCTCCTGCCTCATATTTGTCATCTGTAGGCCTAAGTTGTTTGCGTAGTGCTCTCCTGATCCTTTCTGAACACTCTGCCTCAGTAAATGCTTTCCTGGAAGCATGTAATGCTGAGATATGTTCTCTTGCACTTACAGTTGTGCCCTCTAAGGCAGGTGGCTTATCCATCAACACAGAAGGAAGGTTGGGGTTTTGGCCAAACACAAGTTGATGTGGACTATAACCATGTACATTAAGCATACTGTTTTTGGCCATAAGGGCCCAGTCTAGCGCAGTGTGCCAGTCACATCCACATTCCTTTTTTACCTTCAGGAGGATTTCTGTAAGTGTTATGTTATGTCTCTCCAGTAGTCCGTTGCTCCAGGGACTATACCCCGCCGTTGTTTTTACCTCAATGTTGAAGTTTTCAGCCATGTCCCGAATGTCTGTGTTGTTGAACTCTCCGCCGTTGTCTGTGTAGAGCCGTCTGGGGGCACCGTGAATGCTTATCCAGGTGTGAATGAAGGAGTTGATGATCTCTGCAGCTTTCTTTGTCTTTACGATGCTGCCGGCACTGAAGCGTGTGAAGTGGTCGATGATGTGAAGGTACCACACATTGGGCTCCAGCTCATGTAGATCCATCGCTACTGTCTCATTATACTCAGAAGCCAGGGGTAGACCAACAGCAGGTCTCGGCTTGGTTTTGCAATATTTCTGACAAATGTCACAGTCATGAACTATCTCTTGTAGAATAACTGCACATTGTTTATCTGTATTGCCAGAGCTTTGGATGAGCCTCAATAACCTCTCTGCAGATGCATGACCAAACTGCTTATGAAGTTTCACAAGGACTTTCTGTTTCTCTTTTGTAGACATTTCAGCAGTTACCATGAGAACTTCATTTTCATTGCAACTTTCTGTAGTATTTTCATCTCTAATGTCCACGCAATAGTGTCCCGAACTAGTGAGCTCTAGAGGAACAGGCTGCTTGAACATGACAACACTGTCATTCTCCATGTCTAGAACAGTCCCTGCTTTCTTGAGAGACGTTTTGCTCAGTAGTAGTGGAATGTCAACAGGAACTACTTCACTTTCAATGTCACATTTTGTTTGTCCAATTTTGGCTGGAAGTTTCACTTTTCTGCTGGAATACACTACAATACCATCCCCAAAGCGAAATGGTCTGGAGCTGGGGGTTTCTGATTGCAACAGCTTGTTTACTTGGCCTTGGCTGAGGTCACGCATGTAACTATCTAGCCACTTCTGACCACAAACTGTACGTGTACATGCAGTATCAATAATGGTTGACCCCAGTGCCTCAGTCAGGAAAATTTCAGCGTCTGTCATTGAGGCTTTAGTGTACAAAGTAATGTTACACTCCTCCACTTTTTCATCCGGTTATAACGCTGTTCAAAGTCTATAATGTAGTCTGCCATGGACACGCTGTGGTTCTTTGCAATGGAGTCAAAACACGAGTAGGCTTCATAAGCGCGGTCTTTCTCTTCTCTCTGAAACACCGCGTCAAGTTTTGCAAGCAGTATTTCCATACCGTCATCTTTGTCTGCGGGTATCTCCATGGCCGTTTCTCTGGCTCTTCCCTCGAGGCCCAGCACCACCGCGAGTGCCTGTTTCTTTTTATCCAGCTCCGTAACTCGTCTCCAGATGTTGACTTCATTCTTCCAGCATTCGTATGGCCTGGCTACATCAAGCTTTGGTGGTACTTTGTAATTGGAAACCATCCTCTGCTACCAATGTTAACTCAAAAGACACGACGTCGTACTCTCATTCACAGCGCTTTATTCATTCCGCCATTTTTCATACGGACAACAACAACAACCCTTCGCGGGCAACAGTACTCTCGCGATAAAACAGAAAATAACAAGTTAACACAATATATTTACAATAAGCAGACCTCAGTGCAAGAAAGAGTCTTTCCACCAATGAAAAAGCACAAAGACCAACTTTGAAATTAAAAGGTGTAAAAACAAGTACAAGATATTTACAATAAGCAGACCTCAGTGCAAGAAAGAGTCTTTCCAACACTGAAAAAGCACAGAGGCCAACTTTGACATTAAAAGGTGTAAAAACAAGTACAAGATATTTACAATAAGCAGACCTCAGTGCAAGAAAGAGTCTTTCCAACACTGATAAGCACAGAGGCCAACTTTGACATGAAAAGGTGTTCAAACAAGTACAAGATATTTACAATAAGCAGACCTCAGTGCAAGAAAGAGTCTTTCCAACACTGATAAGCACAGAGGCCAACTTTGACATGAAAAGGTGTTCAAACAAGTACAAGATATTTACAATAAGCAGACCTCAGTGCAAGAAAGAGTCTTTCCAACACTGATAAGCACAGAGGCCAACTTTGACATGAAAAGGTGTAAAAACAAGTACAAGATATTTACAATAAGCAGACCTCAGTGCAAGAAAGCAAGGTGGGGAGGGGGTACTCACCTTCCACTTCACTGACACGCATCAGCATCCAGTTCTTCATGAGAAGAGGGGGAGGATGAGAGGGCGATGTACTCACCTTTACTGACACGCACGGTATCAGTGTCCCACGCTTCATCAGAAGAGATGGCGCTCAGGAGACTGTCATCAAGGATCCTGATGACTTCAGAAAGGTCTCGTTCTTGGGACGTTCAACAATGTAGTCAAGACAGCCTGTAAGGAAACAAAGTTTAAAATAACAGTAGGAATGTAGTAAGCACCCAGTGCTAAAGCTACAGGCTACATTCATATCAGACTGAATGACACTTTACTTGTTCATGTGAGAAGAAAACAAGATTTCAACTATGTCCACAATCATTAAGTGAAGCATCCAAATCTCTGCCAAGGCAGCTCACTCTGTGCACACTACACTTTTAAGGTAACAGTATTGTATTTTGTATACATTCATTTTGTTTATTTGTTCTTTTTAAACCTTTATGCAAACACTACGTTGGACTAGGTCATGGATAATAGGTACTGATTTGTAAAGAACTGGACATGAATAGCATACTGCAGAAAATCCATAAATAATTTAGCAGCTCATTCTCATATTTTTTTTAATTCTTTCATTAACGATGTAAAATATAACGAAACATTTAATCTCCCCATGTACCAATTCCATGTCCTAAATATTGCTAATGCAAAAAAGGCAGTAGAACTCCACACACAATTTTAAAAATAAAACACATTTTTGTAACAGTTTGACTTTATGATTATTTTTGACTATGATTGATGTTTTAATATTCTTTTTTATATTATTTCATTTTATTTTATTTATCATCGCATATGTAGCTGGGAAAAAGTTATAGTTTATTTAAATGAAGCCTTTGATCCAGAGAAGAAAATGATGTCAGGACCTACAGGGGACCTGGTGTGTTTACTCCTATATGTCCTAACATTGTGAGGAGATGCTGTTACCATAGAAACCGATATACACATATACATATGTATATTTGGGGAGGGGGGCATTTTACGAATTTTAAGCTAATTTTAACCATTTCATTGGAAAAAAGTGTCAAATTTGAAGGCTTCAAATCAAAGTAAAACCTTTTTTCACATTCATACACCAGTCGGTAATAAATTCTACACCTCTCCTGGAAAATTTAAAGCATAAAAGCGATTTGCCAGGAAAAGTCTTAGAACACACTTATTTTGATCACATTAAAACGTGATATTCACACTGGAACCTGTAAAATTACTATAGTCATCTAGTGATTCTTGAAATAATTGAAGAAATTTTGAAATGTACCTGGTGGCTGTCGACGAGTCGGGGTCCACGATCTTCAAGCTTTGCTGTTATGATGAAACACAAGTACAAAAGATCCAAAGATGCAGTAGTTGTTGTCGCTTTGTAGTAAAATCCGCTTTCTGTAGAAATATTCTCCAAAAGTTATCTTTCCACAAGCTGAGCTTGGAGCAGGTCAAGACAAATCCAAGAGCAAGTGTAAAGGAACAGCTGGAACCTTGCGCAGCATTCATATACCAACAGCCTGCATGGTTACGGTTGCTAACATGCGTGTGCACGTGATATAACTATATGAACTGAGCCCATCAGTGTAATTTACAGTAAAGTTATGGTCATTTATAGTTACTGCCTTTGTCACCCTTTATGTGGGATGTCTAATAACCATGTAGGTATATCCAGAAATAAACACAGATATTAGAAAGCAGTAAGTCAGTACCTGAGATGTTTGTTTCAGTGAATAACATTAGCATAGCTCATGCTAATATTACAGCTTCACATTTTTCTTTTCAAAGGTAACAAAAACTTTGCGTTCTCGCTACTTACCATGCTGTAATACAGGTATATGCTAGCAATGACAACATTTAACAGATGTTTTTTAAATGCTAGCCGTGCTAATTAGCCTTAGGATCGCTTGAGGTCTTGTTTCCAGCTCTAGTTGTCATAAGGGAACTTAGGCCTGTGCGAGCCTTTGGCACGAAAATGAGTCTCGTAAAGCTCACTATTAAACTGACAAAAAGCCTTAGAACCTAGAAACTATTATTCTTACAACTGTGCTGTGTTTATGTTATAACATATAGCAAGAACCTATAACGATAATTGACATTTGACCTCACTGTATGATTATAGCAGCTGTGTGTTATGTCATGGCATGTTTTTAAAATGCCACCTGAAATTTAGGAGGGGGGTTCTTGAGAGTTTTGTACTTTCATCTGATAACACATACTGTTTATGTATATTTAACACAACAGGCAAGGGATTGTGGTATAATTAGAATTAACACAGATTGTGTAGTCTTTAAATAGACGAGCATTTTTAAAAGCACACATATTATTTGAACACTTCCGTAACTTATTTTTAGTTTTGCTGCACATAAGTTGAATGCAATTAAATCTCATTACCTTTTATTATCCTTGAACTTATTTCATTACACGTAATATAAACACTGCTTATTTAGAAAATAATAATTAAAACACTCCTTGTAATGCGTTAAAATCAGCCCAACTTTTATTTTCAAATTTAAAGCATTTCAGCCAACATACTGGACACTGTTCTGCTGAACAACACACATATTTCCAATATTGTAGCTGGTGTTACTTAATAATTTATTATTTTATTTGTCACACACTTTAAAACTTTAATAACTTTTCAATGAAACAAAGTCTCAGATTTAATTATTCTGAAACTAAGTTTAAGCTTCCCATAACTTTTTATTGCAAGTTACATTACTAATATAATAAATATAAAATGTTTTTATTGTTCATCCACAAGTGCAGTCTCTGGCTCAAACAACACAGAAGCTTGGTATGTTCATTTGTCAGTCGAGGCATTACTGCTTGAGTGCCTGTCATGAATTTAGCTCATCCAAATGCAATTGTCTGAAGAAAGTCTTTAACATTGTCCCAACTTCCCTTAAGTACAGTGGCAGTAGATGTGGGCTGGAGATGCAATGACCTTGAACCTGCAGGTGACCACACCATCTGTGATGGAGGGCTCATCTCTCCTGGTGTCCTGCAAGGAAACAACAATATTCTTTAGAACACCAAGTTATATTTGATCTACTTATTTCACTTATCTGTGGCCGGGTTGTGGGGGCAGCAGCCTAAGCAGAGAACTCCAGACCTCCTTTTCCACACCCACCTCCTCCAGCTTATCTAGGGGAACTCCATCATGTCTTGGGTCTGATTCAGGGCCTCCTCCTGGTGGGAGCTCGTCCAGTACACCTCACCTGGGAGACGCTCAGGAGGAATCCTTGTCAGATGCCAGAACCACTTTAACCTGCTCCTTTTGATGTGGATGAGAGAAAAATACAGAAAAAACCCAATAATCATATGATTTCTGATGAGCATGCGCTTTGGCAACAGTGGGAAGGAAAAACTCCATTTTAAAAGAAAGAATCCTCCAGTAGCACCAGGCTGAGGAAGGGACAGCCATCTGCCACAACCTGTTGGGATGAGCAGAGGAAGACAGGACAAAAGATAAAACTGAAGGCTCTGCCTCCCATTCTACTTTTAAATACTCTAGGAACAACAAGTAAGCCTGCAGTGTGAGAGCGAAGTGCTCTAATAGGGTGATATGGTACTACAAGGTCATTAAGATAAGATGGGGCCTGATTATTTAAGACCTTGTATGTGAGGAGCAGGATTTTGAATTCAATTCCGGATTTAACAGGGAGCCATAGTCTGTCCCCCAGTGCATGTAGCAGGCATGGAGGAGATCCAGGCCCCAGACACCCAGAGGCCCCCAGAATGTGAGAGCCCAAGGAGGACCATCGGAGTTGCAGCCATGCCACCCTCCTGGGAAGCGCTGAGGAGAGCCCCAGATTAGAGGTCACCCAGCAGCCACGGAGCAGAAGCCACAGGGGGCCCGTGATGTGGCCGTGGGCTCTGCCGGCAGACAGCTGTGCCAGAGTGACCTGAGCCACAGGCCCAGAGGCCAGAGGACTGAGAGCCCCCCACCCCCCGGAAGTGGCCTGACGGAGCCACGGGTGCCAGACCCCGCCAAGCAGTCACTGGGAGTGAGCCGGTACATACCTGAGCGCCCAGCCCCGGACACCAGAACCACCAACACACCGACGCCTGAGGGCATCAACTAACGGCAAGGAGTGTGGTGAATCGAGATAGGCCTCCATACCTTGGAGGGCCTGAGATGTTCCCAGAGACGTGGAGTGTAACCGACCTGACATACAGACACAGTCGAACAGGCGCACGCAGCCACCAACGGGCATTCCCACCCTCATGCACACATATTCATACTCCACAATCACCCAACGTGGAGACAGACACAAATGGACACTGTACACAGTCCTCTTTTAAGGAAGAAAAATCATTGCAGATTCATGCATTACTGACTTTGAAACAGTTACAACAACATATCTAATAAAATGGACATTCTCAGTCACCCACACATGAAGTCCTACCCCACCACCCTCGGGAAAAAACATACGTTACTTATGTTGTTTCTTTTTATGTGTTTTACAACTGTGAAAGATTCACTGACTCTTACTAAATGACCTCACACAGTGCCTAATTTCTAAAAAGGATTTCACACTAATAGAAACACATCGACGTCTCTTTTTCTCAGAGAGAAACATGTAAACCTGCACTCACACTGTATTCTTTTTGTTAAACCGTCACTGGCTCCTTCACTGGCCTCCTCATGTTTGGGTGACACTTAACAGCTAATTACTGAAATGTTCTCATTGCATGTTTGTATATCAACTAACGCACGGTTGGATCACCCAGAGAACTTTCTACTCACACGAAACATTTTTGCAAATGCATCCTGACGCTAATTTGACCTGCAGGCTTTCAATTGCTCCTCTGTTGTAAACCCCACAGCAGCTTTTTCAGGCCAAAAGAAGGTTTTGCACTAGCACAGAATCTGACCCTGAATATCACCATGATAGCTCTGACCACTTGATTTCTCGTTCTTAACTTTATCAAATGAAACACTCTGAAGATGACAGCTGAATTCCAATCAATTAAACTAACTCTGCATATTGTATTCCTGTCTTGGGATCAAAGTGCTGGAGAGGTGATCCGGTGAGTTCCTGCAGGACAACATGATGTGAAAAATTCTTGTTTGGTTTGAACAACAAAACTGATGAGTTGCTGACTGTGAGCTGCAGCTAGTGTAAATCATGCTTTTGATGGATATTTCTCACTGACACACTTTTTGACCTCCTCTAATAACAAATGTTACCTGAGTTCAGTGTGCACTGCTTTCGTGTCAAGCAGATATGTGTCATATGTCATATGTGTTCTTGATTGAACCTCCTGCTCTGGTTGTTTCATGCAGGCTATACTTATGTTCTTGATCAAAACCGACCTCAAAAATAAATGATGTTTATCTTAAGATAGACACTCAGTGATGCTGCAATAGCAGGAACTGACCTTCAAACCCTCATCCTGCCCTGCACCAGTGGTCACAGTGGGAGATTGAAGTAGTTTAAGCAGTTTTGTCCTGTTGAAATCATCTTTAGTGAGCCCCTCTGATAAATATTTAGACTTTCACACATTTCAGGTTGTAGGAGTGGGCTGATTAAAGTGTCTACTTTCTTCACTTTACAAGCAGCTTAATATTGTACAAGGACATTGCTCAAAATTTTATAACACATCTGTTCTGCTATCCCTCCTGTCAGCTAAGCACAGAAAGCTGAGGCTACAGTTCATATGGGTTTGGAAAATTGGGAAACAATGCTGAGTTTCAATTTCAATCTTGTTGTAACACAGATTATATTTTTCATGAATAGAGTCAGCCAGGACACAGCCTTCCCCTGCACCCGTACCTACTCCTAATACCTAATACACAGAAGAGTAAACACAGTCAGTAAGCTTGTCACTTACGGAACTCATCAGGAATCAGAAGACTGCAAATCCTGTAAAAGAGTTAAAGATGCAGCGTTAAGAGCATATGAGCTGGCATTATGGTTAGTTTATTGAAATTTAATTTTACACTTTTTTATTTAACAAGCAGACCTCAGTGCAAGAAAGAGTCTTTCCAACACTGAAAAATCACAGAGACCAACTTTGACATTAAAAGGTGTAAAAACAAGTACAAGATAAAAATGTAGGAGACTCTCACCCACGCTTGACTGCAAAAGGTGGCTTGTGTAAAATCCTGTCCCTGCTGAGATTTCTTCTGCTATGATGGGTCATTGAAGTCTAACTGCCTAACAGTTACATTTATTTCTGTATCTCAATAAATCATGTTCGGTTTTACCACATGATCTCTCCTTATTGAACTGCTTTTGTAGATAAGCTTCAAGCCAGAAATGAACTATACCTAAACCAAAAATATTAGTGAGAAAGTGTCTGGACAATCTCCAGCTGTGCTGCGTGTATTAAAGATAACTTCATACACTGTCTGGTTGTCATGTCTGAAACAGGCTGTACAGTCACACAGATAAAAGACAGCAGTCATGTTTCTAATGATATAAATCAACCAGAAAGATTTTAAAGATAAAAGCTGTGAGGCCTCACTAGAGAAAGGATGGCTTGTTATCATTACATGAAGTGATTTAGAAATAATATGTAAGCTTTCAGGGCAGCACTCACAGCTTCTTAAAACTGATTACCTGATGGTAAGCTTACACAGATATGTAAACATACAGGTGAACTCTAAGAGGTTATAAAGAAGAGAGCTGTGCTGCTATTTTTACAGAACACAATTTATTTACATTTTTATATTTACAATCAGTTTTTATTTATTTAAACAAAATAAACACTACAAAACTAGAACAAAACTATCTTATGTACAATATCAACAGTTTCTCCCCTATTTCCTTTTTTCTTCCACCCATCTTTGTCTCTCTGCCTCGTAGAAAGGAGACTCCTGAAACTCCTTCCAGGTAATCTCCTTGGCCATGCCCTTGTGCCTGTGCAGAGATTGCACTTTTGAAGGGCAGTAGATATATTTCCCTGCCACTCCAGGGAAGCCCGTGCGAACATGTGGGCTATTTGGGCCCTGTTTCAGGTTCATGTGGCAGAACCTGCAGAGGCGGCCTGTTAGTTGGGTTTCTGGCCTTTTCCTCTTTTCCTCCATCCTTTCCTCTGACCTCTTCCTGGTAGCATCCAGTTGCCTTTGGAAAAAGTCTGTCTGGGCAAATTCCTCAAAGGGCATTTTAATTCCATCACCAGGTTTTCTTGTTTTGTTTCCTCTCTCTACACCACAACCACCATTTATACTCTAATCCCTGAGTCATTTGGTAACCCTTCATTATTACCCAGAACCTGTCTCAGCTCCTCCCTGAATTCTTCGCAATATTCATACGTTTTCAGCTTCCATCATTTAAATCTGGCCTCTGTCTTCACTCGCTTCCTCTAATTGATTTCCAAAGTCACCTTGCAGTCTCCTATCTCTTTCAGATTTTTTTTTAATTGTGTGCACCTTCCTCCACTGTTTTATATGTGTGTTACCCTGTGTTTATTCATCTGCTCTGTTGTGCAAAATCAAGTATTTGTACTTCTGTATTCTTCTCAATTCTCCCTTCGTGCTTGAATTTTAGTGCACTAGAAAAACCTTGGTGCGGTTTGCAGCAGCAAAAATGGTGTCATCAAAACTATGTGACTAAGTTTCCACTTGTGTTTTGCAAAATGTGCAACTTGTATAACGATTCACATGAAGAATCTTCTAATTCCCACAGTGTTAGCTTGTTTCCCATCACTTTTGGTTTGTATTAGGGAACTGAAAGTTCCTCAGAAAAAAAAATATTTTTGTTTCTTTTCACATCGCCCAGCTATTACTGTGATAAGTTTAGTTCCCCTAAAGTTATTAAGAGAAGAAATTGAAACTAATGACGCATTCACAGTATTGCTGGCCTGTTCTGCAGAGCTGACCATCTCAGGAATATCTGGCATTCTAACAAATGATGGAGGAAATTTATATGAATACTGAGTATGACAAATTTGACAATGCAAAAAACTGCACAGGTAAGAAACAGAGTAGACATATTTTTATCATCAGTCATAACTATTTTCCACTTCATTAGTGTTTGTTTCTCTTTTCAGGTCCAAGGAACTATAAGAGGAGTTTCCACTCAGGTGTGATTCCCTGTTTGGGCCTGCTGAGTTTTTTCCTGCTAATCGGACTCATCACCCTTGGTGTTTACTGTGAGTCTGATTCTAACACTCATGAGCCCACATATGAACAGAATAAAATGTCTTGAACTTTGTATTTTGGATGGTTTCAGACCATGCTGAATGAACTGTGACACACACACACTCATACTCTCCCATAGAGTACACTATCATAAATATCAGTTTAAGAACATTTTTCATTGCCTACAGGCAAATTTGAAATACTTTAGTTTTGGTCTAAAAACTATAAAAATTTATGCACAAGCTTTTTTCTGTGTCTCAAAAACATGCATCTCCAATTATTTTAGTTCATGATTCAGCTGCAGATGTCTCAGCTGTGAGTAGTAAACTTTCTTCCATGACTGAGGAGAGAGACCTTCTTAAGGCAAGTCTGTCCACTACCGGAAACAAACTTTCCTCCATGACTGAAGAGAGAGACCTTCTTAAGGCAAATCTGTCCAGTACCGGAAACAAGCTTTCCTCCATGACTGAAGAGAGAGACCTTCTTAAGGCAAATCTGTCCAGTACCGGAAACAAGCTTTCCTCCATGACTGAGGAGAGAGACCTTCTGCAGGCCAACCTTGCTGAAAAGGCAAATGAGTTGGAACGGCTTCAGAGTTTGTCAAAGCAGAGTGAGTATGTGTATTTCCTGTTGAAATTACTTGTGTGTGTTTGTAAAAGTTAATAATGAAAAACAAGGATTCACTTTCCAGGTATTGTGAAAAGTCCTTGTCTCTTTGTGCCTTAATGAATAGAATTTTTGAATTTTTATATTTAAATCTAAAATTTTGAGGATAAAGTTGAAATTCTGATGAATGAAGTTTAAATACTATTTCAATAATAAGGATGAAATGCCAAAATAACCTATCGTTTTTGTCAGGGAGTTTTTAATGTTTTATTTGATTATGCTTCAAATGTTATGTTATACTTATGTTCACATATTTCACCAGACACAGTTTTCTGTTGAAACAGGAAGCTGACCCTGTGACTCTGTGACATTTACCGCAAGAGATGAGTACAGAAATACACATCCGCAGAAGTTGACTTGCATTATCTTATTCTTAGAAATTGACTTGTAGCACACACACTTTATGACACACACACACACACACACACAGCTTACACACAGACAGCATCAGGACCTGCGTAACAGGAAATGTGATTATATTTGCATATTGACGATGTAACCTATAAAAGTAAACGAATACTGCAGTTCGGTGTGTCTCTCTGTCTGAGATTCACCCGTGCCGCACATTATCAATCTCAAGTGTCTCAGTGTTGTTTACTCACCTGACTGTTTGTTAACTGTAAATCTCTGACAGTTTTCAGTCAAACTGTTACTGCCTCTTCCTTACGGTGGGTCATGCTGGAAAGTCTCGTTGCCTCGCCACTGTTAATGCAGACCTCAGAACAGTTAAGGCATTGTTCATAACACAGATTCACAACAAAGACACTCAGATAATCAAAACTTTTTTTTCTTTTCAACATTAATTTAAGACGAATATCAAATAGTTTTCTACTTTTATCAAAATCGTACTGACTTTGGAAAGAGTACTACACAAAAAGAAAAGACATCTAGTTTAAAATCAAAACAACTACTAGCTAAGTATTTGAACAACTAGAAAAAGCACCTGCTATCACAACTAGAGATTTACAAGGTAAAACACAAACGCTATGGAGAGAGGGAACCGGGATGTCAGGTCAGGATGGAGATATCATAATCCCCACACTCCGAGACTGACACTCCAAGCCCCAAGAACAACTGGTGCATTCAAGGTGTGGAATATGAGAGCACCTGAAGGAGAAGAGTGTGTATGTGGTTTGTGGCCCAGCTGCAGGGGAGGGGTGAAGCAATGTGTTTATGGCGTGGTGTCAGATCAGTGCAGGTCATGATGATGGTCTCCATCATCTAATCATGCCTTCCCTACTTGAGTAGGTCGGCGGGACCTGACAAGAGAACTGTGAGGTGTGTGCCGATCTGAAGCTGGAAATCCATGCAGACGAAAGGAACAAGAAAAACACTGCAAATAAACATTTGAAAACTTGCAATGCTATGTGCGTCAGGTCCTTTTGTGTTACAAGAAGATCAGGGCTATGGTGGAAACCTGGACCCTCAGTGCCTCAGTGGCTGATTACCATTAGTATGTGAAGTACTCTCCAAAAGTCTATTTGAAGATGTGAATTTAGCATTATGCATAATGCCTACTGTAACCATCACTGAAACCACAGAGAGTTAGACAGACAGAAGTTAGCCCACTATGAGAACAGCTGAAAGGAGTGATGAAGAGAGGGGTTCCTAAGAAGTACAACTAGGTGTCCATACCTGACTAAAAACTGCGTGCCAAGCAAAGACTCACAGTCTTAGCTAACTGTTAGGAAAAAAAGCAGTAACTCAATACGGCAAGACCAGGCTGACCAACCTTTGCATCTCTTGGATTAACTGCAAGAAAGCCAATAAACTCAATGCCTCACAAATGGATCTTATAATGCCCAGAACCACCAGGACCCTAAGAGCCTTCATCAGGAATTCAGTGGAGATGTGGAGAACAACACTACAGGCCAACTTCAAGCAAACTGTACAAGTCATCATCAAGTGCGAGATTTACCAAAGAGATGCTGTGACTCCACTGCTATTCTGCATAAGCCTATGTAGTCGGAAGGTAACAAAGAGAGGGAAGGTAGTTAGAAATGAGGGGATTGCACTACCAGAAGTCAGTGCTGCAGACATTGTGGACCGCTACAAGTACCTGAGAATCCCACAGGAAAATGGGAAACACGAAGAGGCCTCTTGGAAAACCGCAACCAAATAACTGCAGAGAGTAAGGCTTGTCCTGAGGAGTCAGCTGAACAGGAAGAACAAGATATAAGCAATCAAGCCTATGCCCTGCTGGTTGTCAGATACCCTTCTGGGATAATAAACTGGCCACAGGAGGAGATGCAAATGGAGAGTCCTCTTTATACACAGGGTTCAGTGCTAGGACCAATTCTGTTTACATTATACAAGCTTTCCTTAGGCAGTATCATTAGAAAGCATAGCATGCATTTTCATGGCTATGCATATGACACCTGACTTTATCTATCCATGAAGCCAGATAACACACATCAATTAGTTAACCTGCAGGGATGTCTTAAAGACATAAAGACCTGGATAAACTCTAATTTTTCTCCGTCTATATTGAGATAAAACTGAGGTTATTGTCCTTGGCCCTAAAAAGATTAGAAATACGATAGCTAACCAAATGCTTACTCTGGATGGCATTATTTTTGTCTCCAGTAACACTGTGGGGAACCTTGGAGTGATTTTTGACCTGGATATGTCCTTCAATCCACATATTAAATAAATATGTAGGACTGCTTTTTTTCAAATGTGAGGCTGAAAAATATGTGAAAAGTGTGGTGTGTAACACTGGTAACTTAGATCTGTCACATCCTTCATCAAAATGAGCACACAAACAATTTGGTTCTAGTGCTTTCACAATTTTATTTTATGACACAATTTGTTTTATCTTGATTCTCCAGCAGGACATGTGATGTTTAGTTGATCTAACTGACAAAATATGTTAATATAAAACTAATTTATATTAACATAATAAGTAATAGGTACTGTTAATAACTATTAAAACTACTGTTTGATGTTTCTTGTTTGATGTTTCTTCCAGAAAAAACGTGTCCCACAGGATGGAGCATATTCAGTGGTAGTTGTTATTTCCTCTCTGTAAGATCTGGTAACTGGGGTGAAGCTAGACAGGACTGTAGAGGCAAAGGGGCAGATCTGGTGGTGATGAAGAACTCTGAAGAACATATATATATATATATATATATATATATATATATATATATATATATAGATATATATATATATATATATATACTACCAGTCAAACGTTTTAGAACACACATTTTTTCTAGTTGTTTATTAAAAATTATGCTATTTAATGTCTCATTGTAGTCTTAAATGAAAGCATAGCACAAATAAGCAATTGAGTGAAAAAAGAAATCACAGAATCAAAATGTATTCTAAACTCTAGACTCATCGAAGTAGCCTCATTTGGCAGATACAACAGTTGAACACACCCATGTAGGGCTGTACGATATGACCAAAATCTCATATCCCGATATAAGACATTTATCATCCAACGATATAAATCACAAAAATGTAACATTTTCTGTAAATTCTGTGAAGCTCGGGCAACCCGACTTGGGTGAAGTGTTTTCAGCTGGACTGACTGTTGCAAAAGTTGAAACGGCCGCAATTTTCTTTGTATTTATTACACAACGTGCTGCTGGCAAGAGCCTGTTCTAAGGTTTATTTTTTTAGCACCTGACGGCTCTTTTTAGCTTCTCATCTGTAAACACTCTGCATACTATTTCATGTGATTCATTTTGAAAAATCTCAATAGGATCTTCAGCTTTATTGTGAAAGGTTTATGTGGAAAACAAACAAGCAGACGGCAGAGCCACGTGACGGTTTTACCCATGTTGTTGCTAACTACAACGCATAAAAACAGTCGGTTCTCCGTCCGTAGTGTGGTTAATTTAAATATAAGTGAAAGAGAGAACTTTAAGAAACCATCAAAATGATAAAATATTGCCGTTAACAGTTTATTTTGCAACACCACAAAACAAGCGATAGCATAATTTGAAACAATAGACGTTTTCATATTGCCATCCGATCCACATCGTTATATCAAACAGGCACTTGTAGGTGCTTTGCTTTCACTCTTCTGTCCAGTTCATCCCCAACCAGCTTTATGGAGTTTAAGTCTGCAGACTGTGCTGGCCACTCCATGTTTTTAAGTTTACCATCATGTTATTTTTTATTGAGGTAGTTCTGGGATAGCTTGGACTCATGTTTTGGATCGTTATCTTGCTTTAGGATGAACCCCTGACCAACTAGGTGCATACCAGAGGGTATTGCATGGCACTGCAGAATGCTGCAGTATCCGTTTTGGTTCAGGGTGCCTCTCAATCTGTACTTTTCTGTGAATGTACATATGACTTATTGAAACCTCAAGTCTGCTTAGATAAATATTTTATGCAGTCAGCCAGCTAACGACGGAACAATCAGAAACGTGATGTGTGGAGGCAGAAAAAGACAACAGAATGTAAAAAAGCAGAAGATGAATGTGATGTACACACTGGTTCTCCACCTTGATGTGACATGTGTTAGTTTTCAGGTTCCTGTTAGCTCATTGCACTGAAGGAAAAAATATTTACCTGATTGTGAGAAATGTGTCAAAGAAATTGAGAATTTTCTTCAAAAAAACAGCACACCCTAAATTCTGTTTAAAAAATAAACAAATTTTTTTTTTGCATGTTAAACAGAACTTTCTCGCTACAATCATCAACGATAACACTTGGATTGGTTTGACTGACTATGGAATGGAGGGACTGTGGAAATGGGTAGATGGAACTCCACTCACTCTGGCGTAAGTCTTTACTGTGGTTCAGTTTATTACTTTTACTGAATTTCTAGCAGATGTTTTCTCATGAACATAGAGCTTACATGTCAGTAGGTCTGTGAAGGTTCTCAGTCATCCAGGTCATCAGCATGTGCCCAAAAGAAGTCAGTACAATCCATCTTTAAAGTTCTGCTCTTATTTTGGCTCATCCTACTGACATGTAGTCTAAGGAAATTGGAAAGAAAAGTGTCTGGACTTCTTTGAGTTGCTTGAAGACATTTCACCTCTTATCCGAGAAGCTTCTTCAGTTCTAAGGTCAAATGGTGGAGAGTCCCAGATTTAAACCCAGTTGGAGTTTCCCCCCAAAGAGGGACAAAAGGACCTCCTGATGATCCTCTACCTAATCACATGAGCCAAGGTATGGAAATGGGTGTGGGTCACAATCAGCCAGGGTTTCGGGTGAGCTCATAGTGAAACCTGGCCCCACCCTATCATGTGATTTCCTGAGGTCAGATGGCCCAGGATGTGAGCGGGCGTTGAGGCGTCTGGGAAGAATCTCAAAACTGGATTATAGATGGCAGACAGTTGGTGTCGTAAACCCCCGCCTCTGTTCAAAGATGGTCGCTCACAGTGGACATAGATGCTTCTTTCACTCCTCTTTCAAACCATCTGTCCTCTCTGTCCAAAATGTGAACATTGGCATCCTCAAAAGTGTGACCTTTGACCTTTAGATGCAGATGGACTGCTGAGTCTTGTCCTGTGGAGGTGGCTCTTCTGTGTTGTGCCATGCGCTTGTGAAGTAGCTGTTTGGTCTCTCCAATGTAGTCCCCCAAAGCGCTTTACATATCCAGTCATCCACCCATTCACACACACATTCACACACTGGTGATGGCAAATCTGGGACTCTCCACCATTTGACCTTAGAACTGAAGAAGCTTCTCGGATGAGAGGTGAAACGTCTTCAAGCAACTCAAAGAAGTCCAGACACTTTTCTTTCCAATTTCCTTAGACTACATGTCAGTAGGATGAGCCAAAATAAGAGCAGAACTTTAAAGATGGATTGTACTGACTTCTTTTAGGCACATGCTGACAGAAGAACTCAGTTATAATGTTTTAAATATTTCATGACATCTATCCATTTTCTCCTCTATTAAGATAGCACACATCTTTGGACTGTGGGAGGAAGTGACAGAGAACTCACATAGGCAGAGAAAATGCAAACTGCACACAGAGAGGACTCTGGTAGCCAATAGATTTAAACCTAGGCAACAGTGCTAACCACCACATTAATACACTGCATTATTTTTATCTGGAATAGTGTGTTTGACTTTGCTGTACTCTGTGTAGGCTTATTTCTTCCATAACTATGTCCTAAGAAAAGCATTTGTTCACCTCAATTTTTCCTACAGCTAAAGAGCTGTAGAGTCAGGAGTGTCATATTTAATTTTTTATCCTCATTAAACACCTTTATTGTTAATTGTCCTATCAGGAACTGGGCAAAAAATGAACCCAATAATGGAGGCTCACGGCATGGTGAAGAAGACTGTGTGCATATAAGAGCTGCAGACCAGAGGACTTGGAATGATATTTCATGTACAGCTTCTATGAAATGGATCTGTAAAAAAATACCATAACACCATTTTACATCGAGACCATATATTTTTACATGCTTTGAAATTTTAGCTATGATTGTTATTCTATTCTGAATTTCATTTTAATGATGAATTCTATTCTCACTATAAATAAGTGCAACTTTTTAAATCTGCAATATTACATTAACGGAAAAATTAGCCAATGTTTGTATTTCTTGTTACAACATTTAATCAGCAGCCAGTTTTTAATTCAGAGAATCAAACACAGTCGTTTATTAGTAAACACACAAAGATTGTAGTTTCTAAAGTGCTGGGGGGTGGGGGGGGGGGGGGAGCCTGCAGACTACTTTACTTCAGTTACTTCAGTTTACTTCACTGGTGTCTGTCAAAAAGGCAACAATTTCAACAGAGAATATAAAAGAGTATGAGAGAATATATTTTAAAATAATGCTGACAAACTATTGCTTTGCTTTTAAACGGAAAATCTTTAAATCTGAAGTTGTTTGTTTTGGTTTTGTTTGTTTATTTTTGGTATAACATTGTCCACAATCTAGCGCCTCTTGAACAGTTTGAAATGACAAGCGCTTCCACTAGAGGGTGCTGTTGTGTTAAATGTTAGTGAACACCATTTGGAAGAATGTTGTTGTTGTTTTTTTTACTCTGTTATTTCTGATCATTTTTATGCACTTTTCATATGAGCAACATCATTCTCAAGTCTCTACTGTCAAAAAAGTTAAGGCTTTTCACATGACATAACACAGACTCACTTGTGCAAGAGATGATAAAATAATGAAAACCATCTCAATCATATGTCAGGATATAAAGTGAGTCAGCAGTCAATTTGACTCTGTGTTTAAAGAATTAAAACATTTCACCATCGTTTTAAGACTTAGACACAAATGCTTTTATAATTTAACCAAAACATTACTGACTGGTAAGCATACTGCAAAAAAAAAAAAATGTAGGTCTAATGTAGAGCAAAAAAAAAAAATCAGACACAAAAATGTAATGTGCATTTATTTTTCATTTACAGTTTTTGCCCGTTGCCTGAACACATTTTGCAAAACTTTGCTCATTGTGCCAAAACCCTAAACACAAGTAAACATGACACAACACTGGGAAATATACCATTCACATCTGCACCAAATTGAAACTCTACTCTCAAAACCTAAACTCTGCTATCAAAACCTAACATTCCTTTGTCAAAATGTAACTCTGTTGACAAAATGACACATACTTGCATCATATGCAAACACTTACAGAGCAGGGGGAACACACTAGTCTACTTTATATAAAGCACTGCAGTCTTTGATTTCCATTGTTCATTCAGAAGGCATATTGGTACATATTCAGCTCGAAGTCCTTTGACCCTGTCACTGTTCCTCTCAAATGGGACTCTGTAGAGCTGCTTCATGGTGATGCTGTGTTTTCCCAAGATGCGTCTGATGGTGGTGATGCTCACATGGTTTATGTTGTTGAACACTTGCCTGTCTGCAAGTATTTGCTTTCGTAGCTGGTGGAGACGGATGGCATTGTCTGCCCTCACTAGGTCCACAACGGCAAGTTCCTGCCGTTGTGTGAACAGGCGTTGGCGTCCTCCCCCAGAAGGTCTTCGAGTCATTCTAGAGAAATACAACCACATATTGTCATCGGTTTGCTTATTTTTCTTACAGTACTTTACTGTATATACTGTGTCATCCACTGTACAACACTGTACTTCAATATAAGTAATCATGGTATGTTTCACAGAAACTACCACTTTGGCTGCAAAAGGAGCATTAGCACCCTGCAGTACGCTGTACACTTGATATGGTAACTGTAGAACAGTACTATAAAACCATCTGAGTGGAGTAGAAGGCAGTGAGATGAAGACAGACCTGTTTTCTAGTTGGAATTTTCTTATTACAGATGCCACTGTGAAGCGGCTTAGATGTGGGTGGACTCTCTGCCCAGCTTCCCTCATAGTCAGGCCGTGGTTGATGACATGGTCCACCAAAGTTGCTCTTATATCATCAGAAATATGGGTCCGTGCATGGCCTCTTTGACCTCCTCCTCCTCTTCCTCTTGCTCTCCCTCCATCCATGCTTGCAAAGTTCTTGAAATGGCTAAACTGAGGGCTTTTTGTGGTTGGCTAATTGGTGTTCAGTTTTGCAAGTAAGTGCCTTCAGGTGTATATTTGAGTGGTTGCAATTACCCGATGTGTTTTGTATTTTGGATACATGTGTTTTCCAAATGGCACCCTGAAATTTCATTTTTGAACGAAGTGTCTTATGTATGAAATAGAGTGTAGCATGCAGGACCATGTGTGTTGCATAAAGGAGTAAGTGTGTTGCATAATTGCAACCAGAGTGCAAAGCAGCACTTTTGTTTAAGGTATGGGTACATGTGTTTGAGGTATGGTAACAAAAGCTTCAAGTTGTGTTACTTTAGTCTAAGCATGGGTTTATAGTGTTCAAGCAACGAGCAAAAACTGTAACAGAAGGAAGACATCTCTACAGCTAATATCTCCCAAAACTGGGCAACTCACACCAAAACAATTTAAGCGGATAAACAGCAGGCCAAAAGAAAATGTGTGTTACGGCGGGGTACGCTAGACCCAAAAGCAGACAGTGAGAGAAACTGAACTTTAAACAAAAGCGAGCCTTTATTTGGGCTGATGGCAGGAGTAAAAACAAAAGCTAAGGCAAAACAATGACAATATGTACAGTTGATTTTGATGCGAGCTGTCCCTTTAATGCTAACCTCAAACCTGGTTTCAACAGAACTGAAACATGCAGTCATTTTCAAAGCATTTTAAAAAGTAAACAGTCCTTATGAAATCTGATGTAACAGACAACTAAACCATCAGAAAATTAACTTGATGACAGCTCACTATATCGATGAATGCATCAAATCCTTCAATGACAAATAAAAAAAGACAGAATATATGAACTCAGGGATAATTATAACATTTACATCTGTAACCATTAGTACTCCCATCAAGTTCAAATGATGTGCATTTCAAAGTAATTGCTGGAAAGGACAAACTCGGTGCAAAATTCAGGATAAGAACTGTCAGTGCATGGTACTTCAAGGGTAGCTCCACAGGTGTGAGCAACAGGCTTTCTGTTGAGCCCAGTTTCAGCATTAAAGCACGTGAGAATTTTGTCAACACAGATGACAGAAGACCCAGTGCAGAAGGGCAGGAGTTTTTCAGCTCTGGTTTCATCAGCATTTTTGACATAATGCTGAAGATGGTTAAAGGTTGTCTGTTCTCTCTGAGATAGCATCAATTTTGTTGTTTCGAATAGCTGATTCACTCTTTTTCCTGTGGCCTTCTTTGTCACAAACAGAGACTTTTTCTCTCTTGTCTGACAGTTTAAGCTGCAGACATGCCATGGTTGTGGAGAAGAAATCCATTATATACTATGGCAGTGTTGGGAAGTAACAGAATACATGCACCAAAGTTATGTATTTAAAATACAAAATATGAGTAACTTTTCTGTTACAGTTACCATTTAAAAAGGTGGTATTCAGAATACAGTTACTTTGTTGAAATAAATGGATTACACGGCGGTCTTTCCTGTTTCATATGTTCGGCTATGCCCTCTCTATTTTTGGTAATTCCACGCCGGTGGAAACGCAAACAAAACACGCATTAAGAGGTTCTGATACCTGTGTCTCAATCTCGCAGCCTATGTCACCTCTACTTGCATAAAACTCAATGAGAGTAACGTATTCTGAATTCTGAAGTGGCTGTTTAGTCTCTCCAATGTAGAGGTCTGAGCATTTCTCGCGACACTGTACATCATACACTACGTTGTCAAGTTTGTGTTTGGGGGTTTTGTCTTTGGGATGAACCAGTTTTTGTCTGAGTGTGTTGCTGGGTCTGAAGTAAGCTGGGATGTCGTGCTTGGAAAAAACTCTCCTGAGTTTCTCTGATAAACCTGCTACATAGGGGATGGCAATTTTGTTCCACTTGTTCTTCTTATCCTCCTTAGTTGGTGCCTGATCTTCTTTTCTGTGCATCTTTGCTGACTTGATAAAAGCCCAATTAAGATAACCACATGTTTTAAGAGCTTTCTTTACATGTGTGTGTTCCTTCTTTTTCTCTTCAGGCTTAGAAGGAATATTTTTGCCTGGTGTTGTAGGGTCCGGATTACTCCACGTTTGTGTTCCAGAGGGTGGTGGGAGTAAAAGAGGAGGTATTAGTCTATATGTGTCTGTGAATGTGTATGTGTGGGCTTCCGGTAAACTTTAATGTTGAGGTTTCCATTCCCTTCAATGTGCACGGCACAGTCCAGGATTGGCAAACAGTTATTCTTTGTGTCTTCCCTGGCGAACTTTATGTTTTTATCCACAGCGTTGATGCTTGCAGTGAAGGATACTTCTTGAGTTTTGATTTTGACCCAGGTGTCGTCCGCATATCTGTAGCAGTGGCTGGGCCAATTTGTTTCCCCTCTCTGATATGTTTTTATATACATTAGGGGTGGGCGATATAAACGATATACGATAAAAACGATATAAATTTGGCCAACGATAGAGATTTTGACTATACCGCTCTATCGCGATAGCGCATATTGATGATGTCATCAAGCTGCGCCTGTTTTGGTCGAAAGTAGTGATGGTAAATTTGATTCTTTTTACTGAATCGAGTTTTAATGAGTCACTCACCAAAGTGAATCTGGTTTTTTGAGTCATTTGATTCACTGAGTCAGTTGACCAGAGAGTGCAAAAATGTACATTTTCATGTATATCCTACTGCTAAGATGAGTGATTCTAAAACTAAAACTATTTTATAGAGCAAAAAACAGCAAAAACATTTCTAAAACTAAGCAATTTCCTATCAAAATTGCTTAATAAACATTTATTTTGTTTATTTTTATTTTATTAGTATTTTCGTTAAATGTGTCAAATATATATTTTCTCATCTAAATGTCCACTGAGCTGTGAGCCAGGGGGCGGTAATGCGCCTTAACATTGGTTGCCAACCAAGAAGAAGAAGAAGCTGTGAGCCAGGAGGGAGTGGGTTAGTGAGTCCTGAGTGATTCGTTCGCTCTATGGCTGTATCCCAATTCAGGGTCTGCAGCCTTAAAGGCTGCATTTTAAGGCCGATTACGTCACAGCGGCGCGCCGAAGGCTGTCCCAATTTGAAGGCTGCTCGAAATGCGGCCCTCAAATGCGTCCTTCATTTCCCTGAATTTTAAGGATGTTTTTTTTTATTTTTATTATTATTATTTGCACAGAAATGTACAACAATTATGGCAATCTCTACAAAGATTCTATTTTCCCAACATGAAATAGTATCAGAAAAGGCTGAATTCCAGCATATAGGCTGTATCCCAATTCAGGGTCTGCAGCCTTAAAGTACGCAGCCTCAACGATCCTCAAGGGCCGCGCACTCAAAGACCGCTAAGGCCGGAAGTGCGAGGCTTGTGAAATGGGATGGTCTAGCCTCCGTTGTGCTGCCCAGGTTGCCTAGCAACCATGATACTAACAGCTGGAAACGTGTCATACAACTTTGTGTGACAGAAATGAAGGAGAAAATCTTTTGTTCATTTGTTTGTTTGTTTCTACATGAGCTTTGATCATTCTCTGTAAGATTAAGGTCAGCTATTGAACGGCGTATATTTTAAAGTAAAGGCTTTAAAACAAAGTTAGTACAAACGTCACTAATGTCACATAACTTTGCCGACATGTGGCCAACAGTAATGTTTTAATGTTCTTCGTTATTAAACATTTGCACATAAATAAGTGACATAATATTTGTTAGATTTGTATTGTTCATTGTCATTTATGCTTAGAAATATTTAACCATATATGCTTAGAGGTGTATAATCATTTGTAGATTGAAAGAATGTCTCATCCTAGGAGGTCTGTAACAGCTCTGTGTAGCATGAAGGGGGAGTGCGTTCACTCCCTCTACAGAGTGTTCTGGCGTAGATCACACCTCCTAGGAGAGGTCGTATCTTCTCTTGTTGATATATGGTATAGCAAACACACGTATATCTGTTTAAGTATAAGAGCCTTTTGTTCAGATGGACCCGCTCCTGGCACCAGCGTTTGGGGAGTCTTCACAGGGTCACACCTTGACCTCACACACACACACACACACACACACACACACACACACACACACACACACACACACACACACACACACAGTATTCTTTGTTCACATGTATACCTATGTAGACGTCATATGTTAATGAACCTATGCATATTCATGTAACCTCAATAAAAAGAACAGTGGTACGGGAGAGCGGACGAGAGCAACTGGGGTCAGGCGAGGGAACGGCGCCTCTTTGGTTTTCTCCCGTGCACGAATAACATGAAGAACTTTGCCTACTCGTGTCTTGCTTTGCAGTGTAATTATATTGTCTTCAATTTATTGTCACATCACATGTGCAGGCACACTGGCACAGCACATGCGAGTGAAATTCTTGTGTGCGAGCCCCACAAGCAACAGAGATGTGCAAACACAACAACACAAACGAGCAAAATACAAGAATGGCCAACCTGAAACTAATAAATATATGTACAATATATAATAGTGTATGCATTTCTGGATGTGTATACTAAATATTTTCCTACGTGTGTGTGTGTGTGTGTGTGTGTGTATACACATTTTTACAAATTAAATAGTAAAAAAAAAAAAAATAATAATAATAATAATAATAAAATATATAAAATATACAGAGTTGAATATGTGCAAAACAAGTGGCATTTATATACAGTATGGAGTGCATAATGTTGAAGTTCCAGTAGTGAAGCTGAGGTGTCTATGACGTATTCAGCAGTCTGATGGCCTGATGGAAAAAGCTGTCTCTCAGTCTGCTGGTACGGGACCGGATGCTGCAGAACCTCCTTCCTGATGGAAGCAGTCTGAACAGTTTATGGCTGGGGTGACTGGAGTCCTTGATGATCCTCCCCGCTTTCCTCAGGCAGCGCTTCCTGTAGATGTCTTGGAGGGAGGGAAGCTCACCTCCAATTATCCGTTCAGAGCACCGCACTACTCGCTGGAGAGCTTTGCAGTTGTAAGCGGTGCTGTTGCCATACCAGGTGGTGATGCATCCAGTGAGGATGCTCTCAATGGCACAGTGATAGAAGGTCCTGAGGATGCGGGGGCTCATGCCGAATCTTTTCAGTCTCCTGAGAAAGAAGAGGCGCTGCTGCGCCTTCTTCACTGTTTTGTTTGTGTGTACTGACCACGTAAGATCCTCAGCCAGATGTACTCCAAGGAACCGGAAGCTGCTCACTCTCTCCACAGCAGCGCCGTTGATGGTGATGGGGGTGTGTACTTCTCTGCACCTCCGGAAGTCCACTATCAACTCCTTTGTCTTTGCGACGTTGAGGGTGAGATGGTTGTCTTGACACCAGTGGGTCAGGGCGCTGACCTCCTCCCTGTAAGCCGTCTCATCACCGTTGGTGATAAGACCCACCACTGTAGTGTCGTCCGCAAACTTCACAATGATGTTGGAGCTGTTAGTGGCTGTGCAGTCATAGGTGTAGAGTGAGTACAGGAGAGGGCTCAGTACACACCCCTGTGGAGCACCAGTGTTCAGTGTGATGGGGGATGAGGTGATGCTGCCCAGTCTGACCACCTGGCGTCTGTCAGACAGGAAGCTAAGGATCCAGCTGCAGAGGGAGCTGCTCAGTCCTAGATCCTGCAGTTTCCTGTCCAGCTTCGAGGGAACGATGGTATTGAATGCTGAGCTGTAATCTACAAACAGCATCCTCACATACGTGTCTCTCTTCTCCAGGTGTGACAGGGCAGTGTGTAGTGTCAGGGCTATGGCATCATCAGTGGACCTGTTGTGGCGGTATGCAAACTGTAGAGGGTCCAGTGAGTCGGGTAGTGCAGAGCAGATGAAGTCCCTGACCAGCTTCTCGAAGCATTTGCTTACGATGGGGGTCAGGGCTACAGGTCGCCAGTCGTTCAATGAGGAGATGGTGGAGGATTTGGGTACAGGGACGATGGTGGCCATTTTGAAGCAGGCTGGGACTACAGACAGAGAGAGGGAAAGGTTGAAGATGTGTGTGAACACTCCAGCCAGCTGAGCCGCGCATGACTTGAGGACGCGGCCGGGAATCCCGTCCGGACCAGTAGCTTTGCGCGCGTTCACCTTCCTGAAGCACTTCCGCACATCCTCCTCAGACACAGTGTGCGCACTGACGTCATCCGCGGTGCGCACACTGTCCGGTCTCATGGTGTTCGCTGTGTCGAATCTAGCGTAGAATACGTTTAGATCCTCACACAGGATGGTTTCCCTCTAAAGTCTGTGATCGTGTTTAGTCCCTGCCACATACTCCGAGGGTTGTCAAACTGTTGCTCCACCCTGTCCCTGTACTCACGTTTGGCTGCTTTGATCGTCTTCCGGAGTTGGTAATGTGCGTGTTTGTAGTCCGATGTGTTCGCGGAGGCAAAGGCGGTGTTCCGTGCCGCCAGTGCCGCGCGAACATCTCTGTTAATCCAGGGTTTTTGATTTGGGAAGGATTTAACTGTTCTGGATGGGACGACATCTTCCACGCATTTCCTGATAAATCCACAGACTGAGTCTGTGTACTCATCAATGTCTCTGGCGGCCACGTGAAACATTTCCCAGTCCGCGTGATCAAAACAGTCCCGCAGCGCAGACTCCGATTGGTCCGTCCAACAGTGCACCGCCCTCCGGGTTGGAGCTTCCTGTTTCAGCTTCTGCCTATAGGCGGGCAGGAGCAGGATGGAGCAGTGATCTGATTGGCCGAATGGGGCGCGGGGGAGGGCTTTGTACGCATCCCGGAAAGAGGTGTAACAGTGGTCGAGTAGCCGGTTTCCACGTGTGTTAAAAAGGATGTGTTGATGGAGTTTTGGTGAGACTTTCTTCAGGTTTCCCTTATTAAAGTCTCCGGCTGTGATAAACGCTGCCTCTGGGTGTGCGGTTTCCTCACTGCTGATCACGCTGTACAGTTCCCTGAGTGCACGGTCAGTGTCGGCTTGTGGGGGTATGTAAACAGCCGTAATAATCACTGCTGTAAATTCCCTCGGTAGCCAGAATGGCCGGCACTTAATCATCAGGTACTCCAGGTCCGGTGAGCAGAAGGATTTGACCGGGTGCACGTTCGCATAATCACACCAGCTGTTCGAGGCTGATATTACACGCTAAGCAACACCGAGTAAGTTTAGAGTCCAACTCTATAACTGTACGTCTTCGCCGCTCAGTGGGGCGTTGTCCGTGGCCGCTCAGTGGGGATAAAATTGTTTGTACGTCTTCGCCGCTCAGTGGGGAGTTGTCCGTGGCCGCTCAGTGGGGCTAAAATTTGCCGTCTAAGTGGGGCGATGTACAAAGCCGCTCAGTGGGGTTTTTTGTACAGAAGCATTAAGTCGCAGAGTTGCGCAGTTCGAACTTTTTTTTGTTCGCCGTCTTAGTGGGGCGAAATACAGACCGCTGTGTGGGGTACTGTAGTGAGTTCTCCACCGCTCAGTGGGGTGTTGAGAAGTTCCGCAGGGTCCAGATTGTGCTGGACAATAGGCCTATTTTGTGTTGTTGTCATTGTTGTCATCGTCGTTTTTGTTGTTGCTGTGTGTGAGTGTGTGCGGAGCAGAACACGTGGTCTGTGACACCGACTGTTGTTATTATCATGGGTTTCTAAGCAACCAAGAGTGAGTCGGAGGGAGACAGACGTTTGTGCTGGACTTTGCTCCTGGCAGCACAAAGTATTTAAATAAAGATGAGAGAGAAGTTTTCAGAAAACACACCAGCCTTGAAGAGCGTGTGGAGAAGGCCTGCCACATCAGCAGCACTTGAGATGTGCTGTGGTGAATGGCTTTCCCCCACCCCCTTGCTGACACAAAATGTTAACTCTTTAGCTTGCCCTGATCGACAACAGCCTGTGTGCCAGACCACAGACGTAATTGAGGTGGATAGTTGTTAAAAGTAATCTACATTAAGCTTGTGGTTGCTCAAATTCAGTACAATGACATATGAGGTGAAGTGATATAGGCAAATATTTGAACTAATGAAGTGCATAGAGGCACTTGTTCTGTGTGAAAGACTGTCGTCTTATTATGAGCCGTTGTTGAGATATACAGCACACCTGTGAAAACAACTAATATGCTGAACCCTGTATGGCACATCTAAAAGTACATGATGGAGAAGCTGTATTGAATATGAAAGTGTAAGACTTTGCCGCTGTGGGCAGAGCATGCAACTACTGCGTGATGTTGCGTTGCGGGGTTTTTTCCTCTGAGCTGATGAGCAAGCTACACATTATCAGATCAAGAGCTGTCTGAGAACTACTCAAAGAGAGGGAAACAGAGCTATGAGTGTGCAGCGTTTCCGTGAGCAGTTTTCCTGCACCTTGACTCGTGTGTGTGTAGCATCAGCATCATGTTTTTGTTTATTTGTTTTGTTGGGTTAAAAATAATTAAATAAACTGGTGATCATATTTATGGATCACCATGGTATCATCAGCCATGTGATTTATTTATGCAGATGAAAAAGAGAAAGAATTTATATTGTAGATGAAAAATAATCATAGGGAAAAGGTTTTGTGTTGATCAGCCAAAAACAACCACAATTTCATTTTCTGCTTTTAAGAAAGGATTGTTCACAAAAACACAGAGAGAGAGAGAGAGAGAGAGAGAGATGTGTGTTGGTTAAGCAGCGATGATAATAATGAAAATGTCTTAGTTTGTCACTTTCAGGTGAAAAGCAGACCTGAATCAATTTTCCACATGCAGCAGTCGGAAGAGAGTTATAGTTTAACATCATTGGAAACATGCAGGCCAAGTTTTTGGCTGACTTATTTAAAGCGCAATGTGTATGTGTCTCTCAACCTCACAAGCAAGTGCTCACTCCTCCCTGAAGATAACGAATGCAGCTCCAAAGAGCAATAACATGGCAGATAAAGAGACAGCAGCAAAGTCCTGAACAAAGAGTCCCAGCAAAAGCAGCAGTGCGGACAAACAGCATCAGAGAAGAAGAGCAAACCCATCATCCTGACTGATCGGATGAATGGCACTGTGTTTACAACAAGCTGAAACTTCACTGTGCATGTGACAAGAACATTTGAGGAGAACTGAGGAGACTGTTGGAGTTTGACATTTGCCACCTGTGGAGTAAAATGGCAAGAAGAGACAGTGAAACACAGGACAAAGCTGAAGGAGAACTGCCAGCTGTTGGACTGTTGAAGTGGGAGAGGACAACAGAGTGAGAGGACAACAGAGTGAGAAGACTAGGTGAGAACACATAGGAATTATTTAATGTGGGAAATCAAAATTTGGGTTAGCAAACCTGGGGAAAAGAAAACTGACTGCTTAAGTTGGAAAATTGTGAAGGAGTCT
>NC_140541.1:5632247-5651385 GCF_057382185.1 Mchenga conophoros
ACATGGGAACCAGTTGTAAACAAAACACTGATATATTAGCACCTCATTAAGGTTTAGCTTTTAAATGCATCTGCACCTGGAAACAGGGTGGGTAGATAAGAGAGTGGGTGGGATCTGAAGCCTGTAAGTGTCAGTGAAACATCGCCTCTTACCAAAGCTAACCTCTGCGGCCTGATACATCATGGGCACCTTGATCACATTCCCATCTGAGAGCACAAACGGCAGATTCTGGGTGTTGGTGAACATGAACTGCTTCTGCCAGACGCCCTTGAAGGCCACTGTGTTGACCAGGGCCACCTGCGGCCGGTGTCCCCACCAAAGAGCCTCTGCTTGGGCCTCGCCCGAGCCTGACAGCTCACCGCTGACGCTTCCTGCCAGGAGATGCCATGACTCATCTGAAACGCACAACGGAAGGTCAATGTACAGACCACCTGACCTACAGGCCATGTAGCAGATAACACAATCTGTAGAAATGTTTGAAAATGGGTTAGAAATTCATGTTTTTTCTCATAAGGGTTCCAAAGAAACCTCTGCTTTGAAAATTGGAATTAAAACTGCTTTAATATATTTTCTAACACCAGGGGGCAGAGGAACGCCACGAGCTAAAAATAATATCTCTCTTATGTTTTTATTGCCAACATATTAGGAAGCCGCTGCCCAGCAGAAAAGGATTGTCATCATCTCAGTGAAGTCAAGTTTTAGTTTGCTGTTGTGTGGTCAGTGTGAGAGGACTTGATCTAAGTGTGCTTTCACAAACAGGAATGCACAGGATGTGCATTAAACCAAAGCACTCTGAAAATCTCCACATCAATGTTAATTTTACTGCAGGATCCATGCCACCCTAATCTGTGTCAGCATAAGAGTAAAAGTTAGTGGGAGCTCTGTCTGGGTTACCTTGCTGGTGTCCCGCTCGCTCCGGTTGGCTGTGGGTTTGATTGGGCTGGCTGAAGTTGGCTCGGACCACGCTGGTGTTGGCCCACTCTGATGCAAGCTGTGTGAACCCAGGCAGGAGCTGGACACCACTCTGGATGAATAATGTGCAGGTCTGCTGCAGCCACATGCCCTGGCTGTTGTTGTTCATGTTGGCCTGGGAGTGCGACAGGAAGTCTTGTACGTGGGCATCTGCAGAAAAGGAAGACACAGATGTTTTTTCTACCCAGCTGTTGTCAACTACAGCCAGACGAGTTAGTTAGTTAGTTAGTTAGTTAGTTAGTTAGTTAGTTAGTTAGTTAGTTAGTTAGTTAAAATGATCTACACACAAGTCAAACACCGCTTTTCAGTGCTTGCTCTGAAAAGAAACCCTTCTGGAAACACGTCTTGCAATTCGAGCACCTTATTTGTGCACCTATTATTGTAGCTTTTAATGAACTTTCACTGCAGTGGTCACAATGGCATAAAGATATGCATGTCTAGAATCACACCTCTGGGGATTATATCTACAGCTATCTTTGCCTTGAATTCTCCCACTGATTTCAATTCAGGATTCTTTGATGACCATGTCTTTCGGTGTCGTGGAAATCCTTTTTATTTCATGATGGAAGCTAAATTAGAGCCTAAAGTCATCACTAGGAAGAGGTGGAGATAAATCCCCAGGTGTAATTTTCATTTTGTTTGTAAATTAAACACCTAACCTCTTGACCCAAAGGCCGAGCTGAAGAAGTCGTTAATGAGATTAGAGTTGGTGTAGAGGCAGGTATTATGGCTCCAGACACCACTATGCTCTGCAGGGCAAACAGCAGCAGGAGCACTGCTCCACACCACCTGGTACCAACAGCACTGAGGGCCACCCTCTTTCAGCCTCTTTCACACAGCATAAGGAGCCTCTAATGCCACCTGGATAAAAACGTACATTTCCATTCCTATATTTAAAAATTTTAAAAGAGGAAATATCAGAAACCTACCATTCACATTGTAGCCCAGTGTTCCCTCCAGCTGAGCAAGTGTGTTGCCCCTGGCGCCAAGCTGCAGGAGCGCGAGAGACAAGGAGACGCTAACTGGCGACACGATCAAGTTGGAGTTGTTCTCCGTCTCTGTGAGAGTCTGGTAGAGGCTGATGGCGAACCTGGTGTGCAGCTCCCTCATGCTGTCCTGAAGGCTGTTGTTGCAGTAGCTTCTCTCCACCAACCAGAAGCAAATGATGAGTGAGGCCACTGGCAGCCGACACATCTCCTCAGTGCTGCACGAGAGGATGTGTCCACAGGGTGCGACACGCGGACAAAAGCACAAAATTCTGGAAGATGAAAAAAAAAGAATAAAAAAAACTCCAATGCAGCAATGAAATCAAACAACATGCAACTATTTAAGGGTTTTATGTTTTATAGGAATGAGTGGGACACATTTTAACCACTCTATCCATCCCAGACAGGTGGGTCCGCTGGGATTCCTGCATCCTGCTTGTGGATCACTCAGTTATCAAATGTGGGAGCCTACAACGAGCTGGCATACAGCAAAGCAGACCTGCACCACTCAAAAAGGGAAGCTTTAATATTACCTTTTCATGATGCTCAGTGTAGTACTTTCTCCATATAAGGGTAAGCAGATTTGGCCTATCCTGAGTGAAAAGCTGTTTCTGGCAAGCTGCCACAATGAAATGATTTTCACATGTCAATACATGACTACAAATAATAACGAAACCCAGTTTAGTTAATGTAGGATTAATACTGCAGATTTCTCTCAAATAAAAAGTAAGATTTTAAATTTAGGACATTCCTTTTATTTGGAGATCAAAGTGTTGAAATGCATCTTTCTCTAAGAGGTAAAAGTAAAATATGTCAGTGCTGCACTTTTAAGGTACACTTTTGGATGGCTCAATGCATTTAACATGATAATTTTCTGTTGTGATGATAACTATCGGTGCAGCTGTGTGTCGTACCTGCGGACAGGTGAGGTAGTTTCCGTTCAACTGTTCTCTGACTGGACACAGACCATTCAGCCTCTGGAGCGGACCTGTGTCCTGTCTGTCCCCTGCCGTCAGTCACTGTCCCCCGGCTTCCTGTCAGTAGAGTAACCCCTCTTCTGCTCTCGGCTGTTAGCCTCTGGTTCAGTCTGAAGCGGTCTGTAGTCATAAGACCGTGTTTAAAGGGGAACGCTCCGCTCCGTGTTTGTGGTCTCCGTCGGCGATGTCCGTACCACTCGTCCGGGATTCCTACCTCCGCGGGGCTATAAGGAGCCAGGCGGAGGGAGGCATGTCACCGACCAGCAAATCCCAAACCAGGCAGAGAGGGGAAAAAACACCCACACACGAGTGCACAGAGGGGCAGGCATGCATCTGAAAATGCTACTGTGGAGACTCCTAATTGCTTACTACTAATAAAAGTCAAACACATTGAGGGATAAACCGTTAAAAAATGTATTATAAATAAGCTAGAGGCGAAACAACAGGCTGCTTAAAGCATGTGGCTTACGAATAGTTCAGCACTTTGGGAAATTAAAGTATTTCTTTGAGTTATTAGTTCTTATATTAGTAGTTAACATTGGTAGCTTTCATATTTGCCCTTTAGTGCAGCCCTTTAGCATAACTGGTACAATAAACAGCTAGCCTGTCTAAAAGTATAAAAAACTGTATGGCAGTAACTCTTTAAGCCCACCAGTGTTACTTTTATACCACACAAAAACTTTTATGTTTGCAGTAAGTTTCTTTCTGATTCACCCTAGCTTCCTGAGTCATTAGTTTAGGACTTTTTGTGTGTTTAGCGTTTTTATATACCTGTTTTAGGACAGTACATTATGATTGTCACAGTGGGGTTTAAGCTTTTTCATTGGCAGGTGTTTCTACAAAGGCAGCTCACTATTGTTGTTATCTGTACATGGACATGGCAGAGTTGGTTTTCTGTGCAGTACAGGCCAATAAAGAAGATTGTGCTCGAGGTCTGTTGCTTTATTATTCTGTTTTTAAGCACAGAGTGAATAAGCAAAAATACCTTCTACATCAATAAAGTGGTGCACGCTAATAAGCATAGAAAGTATAAAACATGGTTGAAACAGTCATGGATTGGCCTCCCCAGAGCCTGGACCTCAACATCAATAAAGCACTGTGGGACTGACTTGACAGAGAACAGAGCAAAAGACAGCCAACATCCAAAGAAGAGCTTTGATTGTCCTTCAAGAAGTCTGGAGAACAATTCCTGAGCACTAATTAAGTAAATTTCATGAAAGCTTGCCAAAGAAACTTAAGGCTGTGTTGAAAATAAAGGTGGTCTTACCAAATATTGGTATATACTGTATACCAATATTATATACCGTATTTCTGTGTATGTTTGCGCATGTTTCACAAGAATCACTGCACCTTTTCCCCATTTTCCTAGAAAAATATCTCAGCTTGCACAGTACTGTGATTTGATCATATCACATCGATCTTGAGGTTATAATGTTTGTGTAAGAGGCTGACTACTGCAAACACCTGCTTGTTTTTTTGAAGGTCACACAGACACACTCACTAAGACATCCATTCTGTTATACAAGTGCTTTGGCCTTTTGTTGTGATGATCAAAAGACATTTTTGCTTTGAGCGTCACACTACTGTGTCAGCATTTTTTAATTGGTATCGCTCTGTGAGATGTGGAAGCGTTGCTCCAACATGTGACGCATAACAGCATCTCAGCCTTCAAGAAACAACATTATATGAAACAACAGACTTTGAATGAGGTTTTTAAAAGTGTTTAGACATAATATTGTAGGGTTACAATGTAAGCACCTTAAGACAGAGAGAGAAGTCTTAGTAGTTATGTTATGAAACAGATTCTTCTTCCTCATCCTTATACCTACACATTACCTATGTAGTCTTCACATATGCTTACAGTATGTGTTCCATTACTAACATTCACCATGACATTATTATTGCATTTTGATTAAAAAAAACAACAACCCAAAAACATGAAGAATTGCAAATATTTGATCACGGTATGCCCTTTTTTTCACCTAAAATCAGTCTGCTCTGGAGTGATCTGCCCCTCAACTGTCCCTCTTAATTGGGGAAATGAGAGTCAGCAAAATAAATTGTGGGTATTTTTCCCATGAAGACAGAGCATGATTGGTAGCCATCAGGTATTTGGCAGCTTTGACTAACAGTGGATTCCAGCCATTACTGGACTTGACTAATTAGTGAAGCTGTGGCTTGGCTTCATTAACCAGAGTCAACGCATTCTTTAAAACCCAACTCTCCGACTCTAAAGGCAGGAATTTGGAATTTTAAGGACTTTGTTGGAGAACATGAGACATCACAGTGACTGACCAAAGACAATTCTTTGTAAAGATGCCACCACTGACAGCAGCTTTCATCTTGGTGGACAAGGGGCCTTTGGTGCAACACTATGTTAGAAATTCACATTGGTGAAGTAGAAATACTGGTTTGTACTCTCTACTTCTGATCCCTGGACATGCTACAAAGTGAGCTTCAGCTGCACTCAGAGTTCAAGATGCAGGTCAACTTACTCTACAGTGTTGCTGTAGAGTAACCTCCAAAGGGTTATATTCAAACGTTGATGTTTTATGGTGATGTCAGCAAATCCTCAAAAATGACATCTGGATTGTTTTCATGGCTCATTTGTGCTGATGTACAATGATTAACATATTGCTTTAAAGTTTGGGGAAAACAGTGAAAACTAAAGCTTTTTGCCTGTCATTTGACCTTGAAGCATTACATACTAAAATGGCGCTTGTTGCAGCTTTACAGTATGATTGGAGCAGAATTGGATTCTATAAGCTTTTTTGTAAGAGTGTTATACAGCTCTCTCAAAGTTTTTATTCATTTTGCCACTTGGTGTGATCTTGACCTTGACCCAAGTTTCACCAAAATTAAATCTGCTCGAGCTCTTATTGGTATCTAGCATCACACAGAGTTTGAAAATGATATCTTGAAAACTGTGGAGGCTGGACAGCTAATAAAGAGACTGATGGGCAAACAGACAGATGGAACCAAACACTGATAACACAGTCATCATCACTGCTCTTTGAGTAAGCAGCTACTTGGTCATTGAAGCGGCGCCCTTGCATGACAGCTGGCTTGTACCAGGCTACAGTGAAGACTATACTACAAGGCAAAGCACTTTAAGTCTTGCAGTTCTTATATAGACTGGGCCCAAGTGCGAACCCTAAGTTCATGCTCTGTCTGAAACTAGCCATGTTAGCTCTCTGTTTAAGCCAACTTTCTTTTGATTGGCTGTTGCTTGCTTGGTTTTTAATGAAGTGGTGATCTTGTATGGAAGGTTGTTTCCTCCACTGAAAATATTTTTGGGTTGTTTTTTTTTTTTTGCCATCCATAAGAAAAAGATTTGGCTTAGTATGTCACAGTTGTGAGATAACAACTCAAAAATGTTATGTAGCTCTGCCTAGGTTTATTTATTTATATATTTTTGAGTGGTGGGAACTAGTTTCTATACTTTGAGCCCTGGGTGTCCCACTGCGCGACAAAGATGCCCAATCTACCTTGGACCACAATCCCCAAGGGAGCAGGCCAGCAACCGCGCCAAGACATCCAGTGAGCTACCCCGGAGTCACCAAGCGCTTAAAGATATCTGCTCTCTTTGACATCATAGAGATCAAAGAGTATGGAAAAAATTGCAAACTGAGCATTCAGAGCCTTCTGACACATCATTCATTCACTGACACACACGAACACACACTTTGCAATCATTTTCAGTTTCTCCTTGGTCACTTTATATCTCTTTGTGGTTGTTTTTCACCTATTTATGCAGAACTCAAATGTAGTGCTATGCTAACTGAAAATGTAGTTAATACTAGAGATGAAGAGAAGCTGTTGATTCCTGTCTAAAGCCACCATTCCCTGCAGATCTACCTGACACTCCTTTGCACACATATTATGTTATATAATAAAATTAATGATGTAAGAGGCGCTCCCTTAGGTTCCTGGGCACATATCTGGTTGGTTTGTTCAGGTAACGATCCATGCCAACACCTTTCATGTGCACATGCATTCAGCTTTTTGTTTCCAAGAGCTTAGAAATATTCAGTGAAGTTTTTTTTCCTTCCCGAAAGCAGCACCGTTAGTTGATGAGTATTTGTGCAACTCTGTGATATCTCTGCCTTTCTCCACATAGCAGCAACTTAATCCCTAACTAGTGGAGGCTATCCCCAGGCTCTCCATTCATATCCTTCACTGCAGTCTTCTCTCCACCCAGTGACTTTTACCCTTGCAGGGAAAATAAAGGTCATCTGAGGTCACAGTGTAGAAAGCAATGAAGAGGAACTATTACAACTAAAATCAACACAAGAAAAAAGAAGACAATAAAATGAAGGTGACAAAGGATTGAGAGAAAGCAGCTTATATATAGTTGTAGAAATGATGTGACAGACTCACTTACTCTGCTTCACCTCCAGTGGCCTACTTCCCTTCGGGCCCCGGGGCCTTGGGGCAGTTCATTAGGATTAAAGGGGATGCGGGTGTGTGGGGCCGGGCCAGGCTGCAACAACGCCGGTGTCGCCAGAGCGATCTGCCAGGTACGCCACGGCGGATTAGAGCCAGTAGTGCTGGCACTGGGAGAGGGGCGACGTGAGGGGACGTGTCCCGTGCAAGCATCACCTCACGGGGACATGAGCGTGGCTCGGGAGAGTTATGGGAAAAATCTCGGTTTTACTTTTTAATTTTCTTTGAAGCACAAGAAATTGGAAGTGGGTGTGGAAACAGCGGGTACTATGTGGGAAACTGGAAATACCCTAAATGTTTAAGAAAGTATCCCATGCTGCAACAAAGAAATAAAACATCAATGACACAAAAGCATCATTTTTGAAGCTTTTAAGAATCAGACAAAGTAACTGTAAAGCAGCTGTAGTTGTAACTTTTAAAATCCTATTTCTGTTTCACTATAGCACCATCTGCTGCCAGTTAATATAATCTCTTCACAGCCTAGTCAGACATCTGTTAACATTAAAAAGTCATAGTGGGACATAATTAAAACGAATTCGTTAGGGAAGGCACAGATAATTTGGTATATTTATATCGGTTTGTCAGGGTTTGCACACCCGCCTAAGGTCACAAGGCTGTGTTGTTTAAACAACACCTAGTTGGTACAAAGAGTGCAAACAAAATAACCAGCCCAAACTGTTGATATAAAGAAGGATGAATCCATGCTTTCATGTTGTTTATGCCTAATTCTGACGCCACCATCCAAATGTCACAGCAGAAATTGAGACAGGCGTGGCACCTGCACACGTTGGTCCTAACGAGCGGATATTTGAGTTACTGTTGCCTTCCTGTGAGCTCAAAGCAGTCTGGCTATTCTCCAGTGACCCCCAGTAACAACCAGGTATTTTCACCAAACTTCCACTCACTGGATATTTTCTCTGTTTTGGACCGTTCACTGTAAACTCTACAGACAGTTGTGTGGGGAAACTGCCAGTAGATCACCCATCTGCCACCAACAACCATGCAACAGTCAATGTCACCTTATTAACTTCTTCCCCTTTCTGATGATTAATTTCAGCATGGGCTAATTAGATATTTGTGTGAACGAGTGGCCAGTGAGCGTATAATTAAAATAGTAATGAATGCAGAGTTATTATACAATTTCACTGTAAGGAAAACTATACCGTTCCCCTTTATGCTAATAGCTTTATTAAACATACTGTTAAGTGGTATACTTATGGATACATAATAACTGGGCACTTCTGACTCATATCTATAGGGCTGATTACCAGTGATAACATCCATCCAATCAAGTGAATCTGGTAATCAATAATCTATCAGACCTATAATCAGGTTTTCTTTTTTATGTATATATTTCTAACCCAATTTGAAAATCCACTATCCTCCTTTTTCTGTCTTCCCTGCCTCTACATTGTGTCTTCTCTATATTTAAGTGATTTTCAGATCTTTGTTTTTTGTTTTTTTACATGTTGCAGAGCCCTGTAGTCCAACTATTATTCATTTCAACAGTTTCCTTGCACAGATTTTTAAAATTTTATACATTTAATCTAAGTTGTTGAACAAATTTTCCAAAACTGTCTGGGATCTCAGGATCTCAGCTTGCAGACTGATCTATTTTCCAGACTTGGCCCGAAGAGGTAATATATTACACAAATCTCTGTGTTGATTGGTGGATGATTACATCACCTCCTCAGGGTTGCAAGGTTTCACCATGACAACCAATGTGCACTAATGTTGGATATTTCTTCTTCAGACTGTGGACCACACAGGCAGGCTCGCACCTGCGTAAGTGCTCAAACAGTGCAGAGAGACAGCTTTCACAGTTCGAGCTGAAACGAGAGGTCGTTAAAGATTTTCCCGAGACGCAGAAGAGAGTTGCAGACCTCAGTGAAACAGCTCTGACACATGCAGATACTGTTTCAGTGAGTCCTTGAAAGCCTGTGGAGAGATTACCTGAATTTATTCATGTGGAGATTACTTCAAAGGCGAGACCCAACTCTTAAGTAGTAATAAAAAGAAAATCACTAGAAGTGAAACTCTTGTACTCAAGTTACTTCTTTAACCTCAAAGTTCAGCACAAGAGGGCAGCACTGCATTGTATTGAAATACTTTATTGTAGTCTCCACATTCCAAGAAAAGTCTCTTAAGAAGATATCTTTTTCATATTTTTGCAAGTAATTTGTATTTAGGGAATTATTTTTTTATTATAACAATGCTTCTTACACTGCTGGAAAGCCTTTCCACATAAACTGTGCCACATCTGCAAGGAAAAATGCATTTTGAAGGTTGAACAGCAGATTGAGTATTTGGTTTGAACTCATGAGAAATTTGCCAAATCTCTTCTGCCAATGCCAAACAACTTATTCTGCTGTTGACTCCTATTTTGAGGTTCTGGTACCCCAGGTGCTTACAATCGTATCCCTTATGAGCAGCACCTGTGAGCATGGACCCTACTACAGCGCTCAGTTGGTGTCTGCGCCAAGCATACCGTGTTTGACTGATCTGGATATGGCCCTTCCTACAAAAGTTGGTGTGAAACCTGGTACCATCTCTAATGGGGGATGTCAGAGACAGGCCATGAAATTGGCATCTCAAGAAGAAAAAGAAGACACCACAGGAAGACCATTTCCTCACCTGAACCTGAACATGTGGGGAACGTTACGTTATAATTTGTGCAGATTCTGTCTACGGCAGTACACATAGAACATCATGCTGATTGCTGCACCGACACAGTAACACCTTTTGGTGGAGACGTGATGGTGTGGGGAGGGATCTGCCTCACTAGGAAAACGAGCCTTGTCATCATTGAAGGAAATCTCAGTGCAGAGATTCCAGTGACAGTCCCATATCTCCACAGTCTGGGACTGAACTCTATCTTCCAAGATCACACCCACCTCAAAGAGCAGGTTTATTGGAGACTACCTCCAGAATTTAAAAATGGAGAGGATGGAATTACCTGCCTGCAGTCCTGACCTCAACCCTGCTTATGGGATCAGCTTGGACATGATGTTCGTGCCAGAGTGACCAACACAATCACATTTGCCTACTTGTGACAAATGCTGGTTGAAGAATGTGATGTAATCCCACAGCAATACTACCGAGGCCCCTCTTTGTTAAAAGAATAAATTATTAAATTGCCAATTTGTCTAAAGTCTTCAAATTTCAGTTATCCAGTCCAGTAAACAACACCAAACAAGAGCCAGTAACAGAATCTGCTGTTTGGCATTGGCAAAGAAGATCTGGCAAGTTTTCATGGGCGCAACCTACAAATGCATTTTCCTTACAAATGTGGCACCATTTAAGGGGAAATAAACAGGCTTTCCAACAGTGTAAGATTTGTTGCCAAGAAGCATCACTACAAGAAATAATTTCCTTACTTTCAGTGCCAAGTTTAGATAAAACGTTCCCTTTGAACAGAAAGAAACTTGCAGGAGAATCATGTGTGTGTTATTGTTCCTGAATCTTATATCCTACTCTGTGGTGCAGCCTTCTGTACCTCTTGCACTTTTTATATTTACACAAAATGTCTTTTATTTTCACCATCTGGCTTCTTTTTAACATGCAAATGATCTTGTGCATATTTTTTTAAATATACTTACCACACACCTGACCACATTTACATTTACTATCACTCTTCATGTCTGAATTAAGGTTCATTTAAGGTTCTTAACCACTAAATTACAGACTATATGAAAAAAAGAATGAATGGGATCTTAAGTACAAATCAAAATAAACACATCCCCAGTCTGTGTACCTTAAAATGTGGAAGGAATTTAAAGCATTTCTCTTAACCGGAAGGATTGCTTTCCCTCTCGTGCTTCTCAAATTAATTTATGGCTACATTTCTTTGACCATTTAAGACCATATGACTGTACTCTAACTTTTAGTAGCTTCTGCTGCTTTCTCTGTGATAACTTTACATATTTTATCCACCAAGTTTGCAGATCCATGTACTTTTGAGTACTGTTAGTGTGTCAGTCTTATTTTGGACAGTGGCAGGCCCTTGATTTAAGAAAACTTTTTTTTTTTTTTTTATAGAAGAGCACTGGTGACCAACCTACTACCTGCACGGCAGTTTATGTTTAGCTTAAAGAGCTTTTTCTATGCATTTGGCAGCTTAATATTTCAAGATGCACAGTCTTCCAATTTTAAACCCATCAGATGAGGCATCCAGGCCAAAAGGACTTCACACAGGACTGAAATGCTAAATGTCTGGTGAAAGCATTAGTGGCAGAAATCTTCTTTTCACTTATATCATGTCAGTTTTTAATGTTGCCATTTGGTTAGGCCTACACAACAAATCTAATTGGTTATGATCAGTGATGTAGAAAACGTGACACCTACCCTACGTTTAATGGAGTGTTAAGCAACACATTTGAAAGGGGACAAACAATTTGCAATTTTATTAAATGTTTCTGTACACAGATATGCAACTTCTCCATTAAATGCGTGAAAGTAGATATGAAGTAGCATTTACAGAGTTTATATATACACATGCAAAAAAAAATGCAGCATTCACAAATATTTCAGAACAAACTTTGTGCTTTGCTTCAGTTTGCTGTTGTTGTTTTACTATCAAACACCAGGGGGCAGAGTAGAGCTTACATGATTGTCTCAGCACTAAGGTTTGATATTACTGACCAGAGTTAAGTCCTATGAGCCTTTAGCAAAAGATCAGATGTAGAATTCTTGTTCTTCCTCTTCTGTCGTGTCTTTCTCTTCAACTGGCACACTAATTATGCTGCAGCTGTCTGACTCGTTCACTGAAGCTGAGGACAGTGTGTTTGCACTGGTGCTTTGGGAACATGACAACTGCAAGGCAGACCGAGAGCTTTTGATGGAGAAGCTGTTTGGAGTCCGGCCCAGAGCGGCCGATTTGTAGGTGCCCTCTTGGGTGATGGGAGAGAGGTGGGGTCCGATGTCTTCTGGTGGGGCCGATAATGGCCGAGGAGTCTGTGGGAGGCTCGATTTGACGTACGCAGACACAACTGTGAGGTCCACACTGCTACCTGGATTTACCTTGTTTCCCGTGTCTACATCCGTCTCCTCTGCCCCGATCAGAGCGTCCACATTGAGGCGGAAGGGCGGGATGAGCGAAGAACTCCGGTGAAGGGAGTGGCTCCTGTAATTGGGGCTGGGACAAGGACCCGGAGAGGAACAGGCAGAGCGGGAGCTGGCTGAGCCCATGTTGGGTAGAGAGAAGAGGGATCCGGACCGATTGCCCGTCCAATGGGACCTCCAGCTGTCAGGATGTTGTTGGTCTGGCCACTGCTCCTGCTCATCTGGCTCCTCACATGCCAGAGGCATGGAGTAGTGGGAGGTCGGGTGGACTTTGGAACGAGGTGGCATCCGTTGATGGTAACGGCGGTTCCTGTGAGAGGTGGCGCTGCGGGTGAAGGTGGACGGAGCAGAGGCAGATTCAGTGACGGTGCATGATCTGTAGCAGGGATCATGTCTGTGTTTGCAGTATGCACCCTGGACCTGAATAGGAGGGAAAGAAAAGCAGTGAAAATATAGCGATTTGGGGTCAAGGGTCATATCACCACGTGGGATAGGTGGTAGGGCAAAAACAATTGTAGCTTATAAACTGCTTCCTTTAACCTGCCTATTCTGATAGTAGACTGTCTGTATGCTCTATTTGTTCACATGGGATCTGTGGGTTCAAGACCATTAACCTCCCTCTGTACAGGGCTTCCATGCAACAGGACACTCCTCACACAACATACAGGCAGCAAAGTGAAGGAGGAAGAAGTACAAGGGAACCCCGGGGTCTCCAAACACACCCCACACCCCCTGCTCTCACCCTGGCCTCTGAATGCTGATGACTTCTCCAGCTGTTGATGTGAGTCACAGAAGAACCCCCTGTGTACTGTACATATATCCATTCAGGATCTTAAAATCAGAGTGCGCTGTTCAGACAAATCGATGAAATATTACAAATCCAAAAAGGAAATTATGAGAAGCAGGAAACACATGAAGCAACACTCCCCTGTTCTGACATACAGTGACTGCTGTTGCTTTAAACATGTAAGGCAGCTGCAGCAGCAGGTTCTCGTCTATGATTTCCTCCTCTGTATATATTGAAATCCACAGCGCTCTGCTGATAGTTTCTCCATGTTTCTGTTCTCTTGTCAGCTCCGTCATCCGACTTTCCAACAAGACAATACAGACAGAAGCAATAACTTCCCACACAGCAGCCCCCAGACAATCTTCTGAAGCAGCACAGGGACTGAGGGGAATCTGCACATTTCCATATGTTGAACAATAAATATATAAAAAGAAGTTCAAAGTGATTTACAGCTTCCTCACAACAATCTACAGTCTGTTCAAGAAATCACTAAGTCTCTATTTCTAACCTCTATAAATACTCTGTCTGATAATGATAGGTTGAATCCAGTACAGCAAATATTCACTCAGTCACTTTATTATTGGGTACATGGCAGCAACTCAACGCATTCAGGCATGTAGACACTATTAAGGCAACCTGCTGAAGTTTTAACAGGCCATCAGAATGTGGATGATTTGGTGATTTGAGTGATTGAACAGGCAAGTCCAACTATTTTGAAAACTGGTGATTTGAGATTTCCCCCACAAACACATCTAGGGTTTAAACAGATGGTCAGAAAAAAGGAAAATATCCAGTGATATGGATCACGTCTCGTTGATGCAAGAGGTCAGAGGAGAATGACAAGACTGCTTCGTGCTGATAAGCATCTCTGAATGCACATTACATCAAACCTCGAAGCTGCTGATGAGCAGAGGAACCGACTGCATGACACTCCTGTCAGCAAACAACAGGAAACTGAGGCTATAGTTCAGAAAGACTCAACATACTGGACAACAGAAGATAGAAAAATGAGCCTTGATGTCATTTAGATGGTAGTTTCAGACAATATGTTACTGCAGCATAATTATAATGCAAAAATTCTGCTCAGTTCAAAGCAGCTTTTCTTGAGATAATAAAACAAAAATTACAGTTACATAACACGAGCATCTGTATTTGCATCTCTGAAACTGTAATGTTTGGAAGTAACACACATACTTCACAACAGTGACGTGCTGCTTGCAGGGCTGGTTCCTGTAAACTGGAGAGAACTGTAAATGTTATCCAAGACTAAAAACTACATATTTTATTAGCTGTAACATTCTGGAGTTTTACTGATGCAACTCGGTTTAGTAAAATTACTCTTTGAACTGAGGAAGGGTTTTATTTTGAAAGTCTTTATGAGACAAAGCTGTAATCCAGGGTTTTGAGATTGGTTTATGGCAAAGAGGGTCCTCACAAGACTAAAGGTGCGTATGTGTGTGTGTATAAAAAGTGTAACAAAGCGCCCTGTGTTTTCTTCTCTCCCTGCTCAGTGTCTCAAAGTTGACTCTTTTATAAACCATCTCTCTCCTTTGTCTCCATCCTGCTCTCTGCTCTCAGTCCACTTCATCCTGTTTATCTTTTCCTTACTCTTCTTCTCTTTGTTTTTCTTGGTCTGCTTCTGCTCTCAAGCAGTGGCGTCACCTTTTCCTTGCATGATGCCCATTTATTCGTTCACTAAAGCACCGACTGAGACAAAGGTGGAGGACCAGCTACATTCTCTGTCAGCGTAATCTATCGAGCTTTACTAGGTACCATCAGTGAATGCTGACAGTAAAAGAGTTTAGACTGCACTGTAGCACAAATAGTGACATAGAAACACAATAACCTGCACTCATTTTGTGTTCACTAGGTTCATATTAATCCCAAAGCTTCCACAATTTCCTTTTTCCATCCGGACATTGGATAAAAATGTAACATTAGCTTCATTGTTTGGCCTTTAGTCATTTGTTGTGATTCTCTCATTGCTTAGACATTTGACAGATAGATGTGAGGCTCTAAGAAGTATATATATATATATATTTTTTTTAAGTAGATCTCTCAGCAGTTGTTCATTCTTTGTTTGTGGCTGATGCCAAACGAGTCTCAGTGTGCAGATCAGCTGCACACACTCGTTATTTACTAAAACTATTTTCTGTCCATGCGTGGGTGAAAGTTTCAATCCTCTGTCTACTATTAATACATGACAGCACGAGTTCAGCTTTCTGTGAGGACAAAATGCCAGTGAGGAGCCACAGCAGGACGCTGGGTAATGAGGCTGTTGACATGGTGATTATCAGACCCTAACTCTTGTAAGCTTTAGTTATCTGGGATAAGCCAGGTCAGCCGGATATATGACCTCAGGAAGGCAACACCACGACAACGGGACACTAATCCTCAACAATGCTGTGGAAAGCAACACATTTGGACTGTATTTATGTTTATAAACAAAACTCTTCACATGATGAGCTTTTGCTTATGTGTGGCAGTGTGACTGTGGTTTTCAAAACTGCGTTACTGAGGCGACGCTCTAGATGATCAAATAGGGAACCATTTTATGTTCCTGTTCCTCAGACCATGAAGAAAACAGAATCCGATTATAAGAAAGGACGATTTCTTTTCCAGACTTGCAGCATTCTGGAGGCTAAATTTACTAGAAAGCTGGAGCATTTTTGAAGCTGGCATGGTTATAAAAACTCCAGTTGATCAACAGAAACATTTAATGAGCTGGAGAATTTGTTCCTTTAATAAAAATTCATATTAATTTCATATGAATATGGAAAAGCATCTCCTATGGAGCACTTAGTGCTTTGAAGTGTCCAGTCAATAGTCATCCAAAGCAGGTTTTGTTAATGCATTAAATATTATAAGAATTTGTAATTTAGTAACAAATTGATGCCGAAAATTCTATTTGCTATGCTATGCTACTGTCTCTCAATGAAAGCAACAAACATATGTTGCATCATATGGATAAAAATAAAGAGAGAAATTAATACAGTGCTGTGCAAAGTCTGAAACCAGCCCTCATTTCTTTATATTTTGCTTCTGAGGAGCCATTGTAGCCTTGTACCTGACCATTTTCAGAGGAAGTTTTTTTGGTTGATAACCCACTCAACACTGACCTATGAATCATCTAAGTATAAAAAAGGCACTTAACTCAAGTGATGTACCAGTGTTGTATCCATGCATAACAGACACCTTAACAAAGAAGCAGTTTTAAATAGTATCTTTCGGCCCTTTGTTACCAAGCAGCCCGTCACAAAAACATAATTTGTTCCCATTTCTGTATTTCAACCTATGAAAAACACCAAAGATAAAAAACACAAAAAATTAAAAAAAATTTGAAACAAGTGATTTTGAGTATACTTTCAAAAACATTTTGTTTTGCAGAATCGGGAGGCCAAAACATTATCTACAGCAGATAAACAGTCTCTGAAAGTCCTGAGCTTAACAGGAAAACAGGAAAGAAATCTCATCACTGAAGCCTCATCAGAAATGGTCTCAGTGGAGGTTTGGCTGTCAAGAAGTTAAGGAAGGGAAATGGGGAGTAAAAGCTGAGAACTGGACTGGGAAAAAAATCTGTGGTAACTGGTCTGATGGAGTGAGGAATCTTAATTTTTAAACTTTGGTTCATCCTGTCATCAGTATGTATGGTGGAGGTCAGAAGAGAGGTGAGTATCTACAGCCATCCGTGGCTTCATTTTTCACCATGGCAGTGATCCCAAACACACTGCCAATGCAGCAAATGCAAACCTGGTTAGAAAAACACTGAATGGAATACTCTCGGTCATGGACTGACCTCCATAGAGTTCAGACTTCAACATTTCTGAAGCAGTGCGGGATCATCTTGACAGAGGACGGAACAAAAAGCAGCCAAATTCCAAACAAGAGCTTTGAATGTCCTTCAAGAAGCCCGGAGTAATATTCGCGTACATGTACAAACTGCTGTTGCCTTATATACTGCATTTCCATATTTGTTTACACATTTCAGTAAATTGTTGCACATATTTCCAATTTTCCCAGCAAAGTATAAAGAACTGAGGGGTGGCTTGAGACTTTTACACAGCACTAGATGCATGTGGTGATTTTTATTAGCGAGCCAATGAAAGAAAACAAAAATAGACAGAAATAAGTTTGACAGATTTTCACTATTACTCTAACACGTCAGAGTATTTATTATATACTGAAACGTTACAGCTGCATCTGTAGCTCCAGGTTCCCAGGAGGCTTGTGTTTTCTTGTTGGGAGCTGGGTGTTGCCATTATCCCAGCCTGACAAAATATACATACACTGTGCACAACTTTCTGTGAATAAAAACACTCCCTCTCTGCTTATCTGTACAAAGAGTGTTTTTACAGAATGTAGTTGATGTTTTGGGAGATAATTTATTCCTTTCATATCACTGTGCCTCTGTTTCACTTGCCTACATTTAATATATTTAATGTATTGTAGTCGCTGCAATGTGGAGGTCCATGTGACTTGATTCCAGGTGGCAGCTAAGCATCATGCATATGGCCCATTGTCATGATTTATTAGCTTATTGTTTCTCTCTGTGCCGTTCCAATCCCAGTAATGGACTGAAGCTTAATTGGCTTGAACTTTCAACACTACTTATCTCCGACCGCCTGGGCACATATCCCCCGATAGGTGATACCTTTCCAACAAGGGCCGCTTGATTCATGTCAGTCTTTATGTGGGTGTTTATATTCAAACCCACACAGGCTTTTCCAGCACCTTTCAATATGGAAAGATGGAGGAATTAAATTAAGGACCTACAATAAAATAACTGAATCCTTCTTGTCTGCTGTATGATCTTGTTATTTCTGGATTGAGAATCAGTCTGAACTGCTCTTCTTTTTCTTCCACCTATAAAACTGCCACTTTTGTCTGCTTCTCTTTTACACAATTAAACACAGATTCCAAACACTGCTGCACACCCAAGCCCATTTTCAGTGTGTTTTTCATCTTTCTTTTATTTTTTTACTCTTTTAATAGCATACAGTCGTACACAAAGGAAAGACTTGTGAATCGCTCCTTAGCATCATGTTTCAGGAGTTGAGCAACAACAAATCCTTTTACATGAGACCAGCTGGTTCCAACAACTAATTATAAACTTGCCTCATTTCATCAGATTAAACTGAAATTACTCGTGTAGGTTTTGGTGTATCTGCAGGTATAAAAACATAACACACTCTTTCAAAATAAATCACACCATGCAATTGTGTTGAGTTGTACTTTTCCTATGTTAAAGTTACAGTTCAGTGAGGGCCACTATATTCAAAAGAAGAGTAAGAAGTTCCCATTTGCAGGATTTCACCATGCCTCCATTGTGACACCTCCCCACCGTCCCAGATGCATATTTAGTGGAGACTGACTCAGCAGCTGCAAGACCCCCAGCAAAGACCACAGCAGGCATCATTAAGAGATCGATGTAACATTTATTAATACCCATACAGCACAAAAAGTGAAGGCGGGTAGCAAAGTGGTTTGCAGATGTGCAGCAACTGTGACTATGTAAATAAAGTGGTCCTTAATGAGACAGCCAAATGCGTATTTAAGCTGATGTGGGCAGGAAATTTTAAGGCACATATACATTTAAAAAAACAAAAAAAAAAACAGAATGAAAAACGCTTACCTGCAGTAGGATCTTATTTCCATCGTAGTCCTCCGTTTGCCAGCGCACCTCACTGATTGGGCTGCAAGGGTGTGGCAGCAGGGGCACCAGCACTCCGACGTCCCGGACCCTCACCTCCATTACTGCCGAGTCCAACACCAGGGGACTGTGGCCTCGTGGGAGTCTCTTAAAGGACAGCTGGATCTCCATATCAGGGTTGGAGTACACCACAAAGAAGCAAAAGTCATCCTTCTTTTGTGCAACCCTCCGCTGAAGCAGCAGCTTGTACAGCCGCACC